>NW_026575103.1:0-65000 GCF_905146905.1 Nyctereutes procyonoides
ACTCACACTCGCACTCGCACTCTCACTCGCACTCAAACTTCCACTCGCACTCACACTTGCACTCGCACTCACACTCGCACTCGCACTCACACTCGCACTCAAACTCGCACTCACACTCACGCTCGCACTCACACTCGCAGTCACACTCACACTCGCAATCACACTCCCACTTATACTCGCACTCACTCACACTCACACTCAAACTCACACTCGCACTCAAACTCTCACCCACACTGGCACTCACACTCGCAATCGAAAACGCACTCGCACACACATTCGTTCTCGCACTCACACTCGCAATCTTCTCACACACGCACTCGCACTCACACTCACACTCGCACTCACACTCGAAATCGCACTCGAACTCACACTCGCATTCGCACACACACTCACATTCGCACTGGCACTCAGGCTCGCACTCACACTCAAACTCGCACTCACGCACTCACACTCGTACTCACTCGTACTCGCACTCACACACTCGCACTCGCACTCAAACTCGCACTCGCAATCTCAGTCGCACTCACACTCGCAGTCACACTCACACTCGCAATCACACTCCCACTCACACACGCACTCACTCGCACTCGCACTCACACTCGCACTCACGCACTCGTACTCATGCACTCGCACTCAAATTCACACTCACACTCACACTCGCACTCACACTGCCACTCATACTCGCACTCACCCTCGCACTCACGCACTCGCACTCGCACTCGCACTCAGACTCGCATTCTCACACACACACTCTCACTCGCACTCACATTCACACTCACCCTCGCACTCGCAATCAAACTCCCACTCCCACTCGCACTCACACTCGCACTCACACTCGAACTCACGCACTCGCCCTCACACTCGCACTCACGCTCGCACTCAAAATCTCACACGCACTCGCACTCGAAATCGCACTCGCATTCGCACTTACATTCGCAAGCACACTAACACACGCACTTGCACTCACACTCGCACTTCCACTCGCACTCGAACTCGCACTCGCGCTCACACTCGCACTCGCACACACACTCACACTCGCACTCGCACTCACGCTTGCACTCGAACTCTCACTCGCACTCACACTCTCACTCGCACTCACACTCTCACTCGCACTCACACTCACACTCGCACTCGCACTCTCAATCAAACTCCCACTCGCACTCACACTCGCACTCACACTCACCCTCGCACTCACACTCACACTCGCACTCACACTCGCAGGCGCACTCACACTCACACTCGCACTCACACTCGAACTCACGCACTCGCACTCACACTCAAACTTGCACTCTTGCTCGTACTTGCACTCACACTCGCACTCACACTCGCACTCACACTCTCACTCGCACTCACACTCACACTCGCACTCGCACTCTCAATCAAACTCCCACTCGCACTCACACTCGCACTCACACCCTCGCACTCACACTCACACTCGCACTCACACTCGCACTCACACTCGCACTCGCACTCACACTCGCACTCAGACTCGAACTCACACTCACACTCGCACTCAAACTCGCACTCGCACTCAAAATCGCACTCGCAAAAAAAACAAAAAAAAAACAAAAAAAGCAAAAAACACAAAAAAACAAAAAAAATAAATAAAAAAATAAAAAAATTGCATTCGCACTCACACTCGCACTCACACTCGCACTCACACTCACATCGCACTCTCACTCGCACTCTAACTTCCAATCGCACTCACACTTGCACTCGCACTCACACTCGCAATAGCACTCACAATCACTCTCGCACTCGCAGTCGCACTAAAACTCCCACTTGCCCTCACCCTCGAACTCGCACTTACACTCGCACTCGCATTCACACTCGCACTCACCCTCACACTCGCACAGGCACTCGCACTCACACTCGAACTCACACTCGAACTCACACTCGCACTCAAAATCGCACTCGATAAAAAAAAACAAAAAAACAAAAAAAACAAAAACAAAAAAAAATAAAAAAATAAAAAAATTGCACTCGCACTCACACTCGCACTCACACTCGCACTCCACTCACACCTCACTCACACTCACACACGCACTCACACTCACTCGCACTCACACTCGCATTCTCACACACACTCACACTCAAACTCACACCTACACTCACACTCTCACACTCACACTCGCACTCGAAATCGCACTCACACTCGCACTCGCACTCACACTCGCATTATCACACACACTCACACTCAAACTCACACTCACACTCATACTCTCACCCGCACTCACACTCACACTCGCACTCGAAATCGCACTCGCACTCACACTCGCAATCGCACTAAGACACGCACTCGCACTCACACTCACACTCGCACTCGCACACACACTCACACGTGCACTCTCCCTCACACTCGCAATCGAACTCTCACTTGCACTCACACTCTCACTCGCACTCACACTCTCACTCGCACTCACACTCACACTCGCACTCACACTCACACTCGCACTCACGCACTCACACTCGTACTCCCTCGCACTCGCACTCACACTCGCACTCACAGACTCGCACTCGCACTCAAACTCGCAATCTCAGTCGCACTCGCACTCACACTCGCAGTCACACTCACACTCGCAATCACACTCCCACTCACACGCACTCACTCGCACTCGCACTCACACTCGCACTCACGCACTGTACTCATGCACTCGCACTCAAATTCGCACTCACAATCCCACTCGCACTCACACTGCCACTCATACTCGCACTCACCCTCGCACTCACGCACTCGCACTCGCACTCACACTCGCACTCAGACTCGCACTCTCACACACACTCACACTCTCACTCGCACTCACACTCTCACTCGCACTCACACTCGCCCTCGCACTCGCAATCAAACTCCCACTCACACTCGCACTCACACTCGCACTGCACTCGAACTCACGCACTCGCACTCACACTCTCACTCGCACTCACAATCACACTCGCCCTCGCACTCGCAATCAAACTCCCACTCACACTCGCACTCACACTAGCAATCACACTCACACTCGCAGTCACACTCACACTCGCAATCCCACTCCCACTTATACTCGCACTCACTCGCGCTCGCACTCACACTCGCACTCACGCACTAGCACTCAAAATCGCACTCACACTCACACTCGCACTCACACTCGCACTCACATTCGCACTCACCCTCGTACTCATGCACTCGCACCCTCACACTCGCACTCACACACACTCACACTCAAACTCACACTCGCACTCACACTCACACTCGCACTCACGCATTCACACTCGCACACACACTCACACTCACACACAAAATCACACTCGCACTCAGACTCGCTCTCACGCACTCGCACTCAAATTCGCACTCACACTCACACTCCCTCTCACACTCGCATTCACACTCGCACTCACTCATACTCCCACTAACAGTCGCACTCACGCACTCGCACTCAAACTTGCACTCACACTCGAACTCGCACTCACACTCGCACTCGCATTCCCACTCGCACTCACGCTCGCACTCGCACTCACCCTCACTCTGGCACTCGCAGTCACACTCGCACTCGCACTCACACTCTCACTCACACTCGAACTCACGCACTTGCACTCACACTCAAACTTGCACTCTTGCTCGCACTCGCACTCACTCTCGCACTCGCAATCGCACTCAACTCCCACTTGTACTCACACTCGCACTCGCACTCGCATTCAAACTCGCACTAACACTCACGCTCGCACTCACACTCGCAGTCACACTCGCAATCACACTCCCACTTATACTCGCACTCACTCGCACTCGCACTCACACTCGCACTCACGCACTCGCTCTCAAATTCGCACTCACACTCACACTCGCACTCACACTCGCACTCGCATTCACACTCGCACTCGCACTCAAGCTCGCACTCGCACTCACACTCACACTCGCACAGGCACTCGTACTCACTCACACACGCACTCACACTCGCACTCTGGCTCTCCCACTCGCACTCACACTCGCACTCACACTCCCATTCACACTCGCACTCACTCGCACTCGCACTCACACTGGCACTCACGCACTCGCACTCAAATTCGCACTCACACTCACACTCGCACTCAGACTCGCACTCACACTCCCTCTCCCACTCGAACTCACTCGCACTTGCACTCACACTCGACTCACGCACTCGCACTCAAACTCGCACTCACACTCGAACTCGCACTCACACTCGCACTCGCATTCACACTCGCACTCACGCTCGCACTCACCCTCAAACTCGCACAGGCACTCGCACTCGCACTCGCACTCGAACTCGCACTCGCACTCAAAATTGCACTCGCAAAAAAACAAAAAAAACAAAAAAACAAAAATAAATAAATAAATAAATAAATTGCACTCACACTCACACTCACACTCGCACTCACACTCGCACTCGCACTCACACTCGCACAGGCACTCGCACTCACACTCACACTCGCACTCACACTCACACTCGCACTCACACTCGCATTCACACTCGCACTCACACTCAAACTCACGCACTCGCACTCACACTGAAACTTACACCCTACTCGCACTCGCACTCACACTCGCACTCACACTCGCACTCCCACTCGCACTCACACTCGCACTCACACTCGCACTCACACTCGCACTCGCACTCACACTCGCACTCACACTCGCACTCACTCGCACTCACACTCGCACTAACACTCACTCTCGCACTCGCAATCGCACTCAAACTCCCACTTGCCCTCACACTCGCACTCGCACTCTGACTCGCACTCGCACTCAAACTCGCACTCACACTCGCAGTCACACTCACACTCGCAATCCCACTCCCACTTATACTCGCACTCACTCGCACTCACACTCGCACTCACGCACTCGCACTCAAATTCGCACTCACACTCGCACTCACACTCGCACTCACATTCGCACTCACCCTTGCACTCACGCACTCGCACCCTCACACTCCCACTCTCACACACACTCACACTCAAACTCACACTCGCACTCAAACTCTCACCCGCACTCACACTCACACTTGCAATCGAAAACGCACTCGCACACACAATCGCACTCGCACTCGCAATCGCACTCACACACTCACTCGCACTCACAATCACACTCGCACTCACACTCGCACTCGAAATCGCACTCGATCTCACACTCGCACTCGCACACACACTCACACTCGCACTCGCACTCGCACTCGCACTCACACTCACACTCGCACTCACGCACTCACACTCTTACTCACTCGCACTCGCACTCACACTCGCACTCACACACTCGCACTCGCACTCAAATTTACGATCGCACTCTCAGTCGCACTCGCACTCACACTCGCAGTCACACTCACACTCACACACTCGCACTCGCCCTCAAATTCGCACTCGCACTCTCAGTCGCACTCCCACTCACAATCGCAGTCACACTCACACTCGCAATCACACTCCCAATCACACTCGCACTCACTCGCACTCGCACTCACCCTCGCACTCACACTCGCACTCACACTCGCACTTGCACTCACACTCGCACTCACACTCGCACTTACACTCACACTCGCACTTACACTCGCACTTGCACTCACACTCGCACTCACACTTGCACTCACACTCACACTCGCACTCACACTCGAACTCACTCACACTCGCACTCACACTCGCCCTCAGGCACTCCCACTCGCACTCACACTCCCATTCACACTCGCACTCACTCGCACTCGCACTCACACTGGCACTCACGCACTCGCACACAAATTCGCACTCACACTCGCACTCACACTCGCACTCGCACTCACACTCGCACTCACGCACTCGCACTCGCAATCACATTCGCACTCACACTCACACACTCAAACTCGCACTCGCACTCACACTTGCATTCACACTCGCACTCACACTCACACTCGCACACAAAATCACACTCGCACTCACAGTCGCACTCACACTCACACTCGCTCTCGCACTCACACTCGCAATCACACTCCCACTCATACTCGCACTCACTCGCACTCACCCTCGCACTCACTCTCGCACTCACAATCCCACTCACATTCACACTCGCACTCACACTCGCACTTGCATTCACACTCACACTCGCACTCACACTCGTACTCACTCACTCGCACTCACACTCGCACTCAGGCACTCCCACTCGCACTCACACTCCCATTCACACTCGCACTCACACTCGCACTCGCACTCACACTCGCACTCACGCACTCACATTCGCACTCACACTCACACACTCACACTCAAACTCGCACTCAAACTCGCATTCACACTCGCACTCACACTCACACTCGTACACAAAATCACACTCGCACTCACAGTCGCACTCACACTCACACTCGCACTCACACTCGCACTCACACTCCCACTCACACTCGAACTCACTCGCACTCGAACTCACACTCGCACTCACGCACTCGCACTCAAATTCGCACTCACACTCACACTCCCTCTCACACTCGCATTCACGCTCGCACTCACTCATACTCCCACTAACAGTCGCACTCACGCACTCGCACCCAAACTCGCACTCACACTCGAACTCGCACTCACACTCGCACTCGCATTCACACTCGCACTCGCACTCACCCTCAAACTCGCACAGGCACTCGCACTCACACTCGCACTCGAACTCGCACTCGCACTCAAAATCGCACTCGCATTCAAAATCGCACTCCCAAAAAAACAAAAAATAAAACAAAAAAAACAAAAAAAATTCAAAAAACAAAAAAAACAAAAAAATAAAAATAAAAAAATTGCACTCGCACTCGCACTCGCACTCACACTCACACTCGCACTCGCAATCACACTCACACCCACACTCACACTCACACTCGCACTCACACTCGCACTCACACTCGCACTCACACGCACTCACACTCAAAATCGCACTCACACTCGCACTCGCAATCGCACTCAAACTCCCACTTGCCCTCACACTCGCACTCGCACTCAAACTCGCACTCACACTAGCAGTCACACTCACACTCGCAGTCACACTCACACTCGCAATCAGACTCCCACTTATACTCGCACTCACTCGCGCTCGCACTCACACTCGCACTCACGCACTCGCACTCAAAATCGCACTCACACTCACACTCGCACTCACATTCGCACTCACCCTCGCACTCACGCACTCCCACCCTCACACTCGCACTCTCACACACACTCACACTCGCACTCAAACTCTCATCCGCACTCGCACTCACACTCGCAATCCAAACGCACTCGCACACACACTCCCACTCGCACTCACACACGCACTCGCACCCACAATCACACTCGCACTCACACTCGCACTCGAAATCGCACTGGATCTCACACTCGCACTCGCACACACACTCACACTCGCACTCACACTCGCACTCACACTCACACTCGCACTCACGCACTCACACTCTTACTCGCACTCGCACTCACACTCGCACTCACACACTCGCACTCGCACTCAAATTCGCACTCGCACTCTCAGTCGCACTCGCACTCACACTCGCAGTCACACTCGCACTCACACACTCGCACTCGCCCTCAAATTCGCACTTGCACTCTCAGTAGCACTCCCACTCACAATCGCAGTCACACTCACACTCGCAATCACACTCCCACTCACACTCGCACTCACTCGCACTCGCACTCACCCTCGCACTCACACTCGCACTCACAATCCCACTCACATTCACACTCGCACTCACACTCGCACTTGCACTCACACTCACACTTGCACTCACACTCGCACTCACACTCGTACTCACTCACACCCGCACTCACACTCGCACTCAGGCACTCCCACTCGCACTCACACATGCACTCACACTCCCATTCCCACTCGCACTCAGACTCGCACTCTCACACACACTCACTCGCACTCACACTCTCAATCGCACTCACACTCGCCCTCGAACTCGCAAACTCCCACTCCCACTCGTACTCGCACTTACACTCGAACTCACGCACTCGCACTCACACTCGCACTCAAAATCTCACCCGCACTCACACTCGCACTCGAAATCGCACTCGCATTCGCACTCACATTCGCAAGCGCACTAACACACGCACTCACACTCGCACTCCCACTCACACTCGCACTCGAACTCGCACTCGCGCTCACACTCGCACTCGCACACACACCCACACTCGCACTCGCACTCACGCTTGCACTCGAAATCGCACTCACACTCTCACTCGCACTAACACTCTCACTCGCACTCACAATCACCCTCGCCCTCGCACTCGCAATCAAACTCCCATTCACACTCACACTCGCACTCACACGCACACTCACGCACTCGCACTTACACTCGCACTCACACTCGCACTCACACTCACCCTCGCACTCACACTCACACTCGCCCTCACACTTTCACGCGCACTCAACTCACACTCGCACTCACACTCGAACTCACGCACACGCACTCACACTCAAACTTGCACGCTTGCTCGTACTCGCACTCACACTCGCACTCGCATTCACACTCGCACTCGCACTCACGCTCGCACTCGCACTCAGCCACACACTCGCACAGGCACTCACACTCGCACTCATACTCGCACTCACACTAGCACTTGCACTCACACTCACACTCGCACTCACACACACACTCGCACTCACACTCACACTTACACTCACACTCGCACTCACACTCGCACTCGCACTCACACTCGCACCGACCCTCGAACTCACGCATTCGCACTCACACTCAAACTTGCACTCTTGCTCGCACTCGCACTCACTCTCGCACTCGCAATCGCACTCAAACTCCCACTTGCAATCACACTCGCACTCACACTCGCACTCAAACTCGCACTAACACTCGCGCTCGCACTCACACTCGCAGTCACACTCACACTCGCAATCACACTCCCACTTATACTCGCACTCACTCGCATTCGCACTCACACTCGCACTCACACTCGCACTCACACTCGCACTCGAACTCGCACTCGCACTCAAAATCGCACTCGCAAAAAAACAAAAAAAACAAAAAAGCAAAAAAAAAGAAAAAAACAAAAAAAAGAAAAAAAGAAAAAAATTGCACTCGCACTCACACTCGCACTCACATCGCACTCTCACTCGCACTCACACTCACACTCGCACTCACACTCTCACTCGCACTCACACTCACACTCGAACTCACACTCACACTCGCACTCACACTCGCACTCGCACTCACACTCACACACTCGCACTCACTCTCGAACTCACGCACTCGCACTCACACTCAAAATGGCACTCTTGCTCGCATTCGCACTCACAATCGTACTCACACTCACAATCGCACTCCCACTGGCAATCGCACTCAAACTCACACTTGCCCTCACACTCGCACAAGCACTCGAACTCGCACTCAAACTCACACTAACACTCACGCTCGCACTCACACTCGCAGTCACACTCACACTCGCAATCACACTCCCACTTATACTCGCACTCACTCGCACTCGCAATCACACTCGCACTCACACACTCGCACTCAAATTCGCACTCACACTCACACTTGCCCTCACACTCGCACTCGCATTCACACTCGCACCCGCACTCACGCTCGCACTCGCACTCACACACACATTCGCACAGGCACTCACACTCACACACACACCCGCACTCGCACTCACACTCGCAGACGAACTCGCACTCGCACTCAAAATTGCACTCGCAAAAAAACAAAAAAATAAAAAAACAAAAAAAAACAAAAAAAACAAAAAACAAAAAAAACAAGGAAAACAAAAAAAGAAAATTAAAAAGAATTGCACTCGCACTCACACTCGCACTCCACTCACACTCGCACTCACACTCACACTCGCACTCACACTCGCAGTCACACTCGCACTCGCACTCACACTCGCACTCACAATCGAACTCACGCACTCACACTCACACTCAAACTTGCACTCTTGCTCGCACAGGCACTCACACTCCCACTCGCACTCGCTCTCACACTCGCACTCACACTCACACTCGCACTCACACTCACTCGCAGTCACACTCGCACTCGCTCTCACACTAGCACTTGCACTCACACTCACACTCGCACTCGCACTCATATTCGAACTCGCACTCACCATCACACTCAACTCGCACTCGCACTTGAACTCGCACTCGCACTCAAAATCGCACTCGCAAAAAAAGACAAAAAAAAACAAAAAAAACAAAAAAACAAAAAAATATAAAAAAATTGCACTCGCACTCACACTCGCACTCACACTCGCACTCACAATCAGACTCGCACTCACACACTCGCACTCACACTCGAACTCACGCACTCAAACTCACACTCAAACCTGCACTTTTGCTTGCACTCGCACTCACACTCGCACTCACAGTCACACTCGCACTCCCACTCGCACTCACACTCGCAATCACACTCACACTCGCACTCACATGAACTCACGCACTCGCACTCACACTCAAACTTGCACTCTTGCTCGCACTCGCACTCACACTCGCACTCACACTCACACTGACATACTCGCACACGCACTCACACTCGCACTCACACTCACACTCGCACTCTCACTCGCACTCAAACTTCCACTCGCACTCACACTTGCACTCGCACTCACACTCGCACTAGCACTCACACTCACTCTCGCACTCGCAATCTCACTCAAACTCCCAGTTGCCCTCACACTCGCACTCGCACTCACACTCGCACTCGCACTCAAACTCGCACTCACACTCACGCTCGCACTCACACTCGCAGTCACACTCACACTCGCAATCACACTCCCACTTATACTCGCACTCACTCACACTCACACTCAACACTCACACTCGCACTCAAACTCTCACCCGCACTGGCACATCACACTCGCACTCGACACACGCACTCGCACTCACACTCGCACTCTCACTCGCACTCACACTCGCAACTCTCACTCACACTCGCACTCGCACTCGCACTCACACTCACACTCGCACTCACACTCGCACTCGCACTCGCACTCACACTCACACTCGCACTCACACTCACTCACACTCGCACTCGCACTCACACTCGCACTCACACTCACACTCGCACTCACGCACTCACACTCACTCACTCGCACTCGCACTCACACTCGCACTCACACACTCGCACTCACACTCGCACTCGCACTCACTCACACTCGCACTCACACTCGCACTCACACTCGCACTCACACTCGCACTCGCAATCTCACTCGCACTCACACTCACTCACACTCGCAGTCACACTCACACTCGCAATCACACTCCCACTCACACTCGCACTCACTCGCACTCGCACTCACACTCGCACTCACACTCCACTCACACTCGCACTCACACTCGCACTCACACTCACACTCGCACTCACACTCGCACTCACTCCACTCGCACTCACACTCACACTCCCACTCACACTCGCACTCACTGCACTCGCACTCACACTCGCACTCACGCACTCGCACTCATCGCACTCACACTACACTCGCACTCACACTCGCACTCACACTCACACTCGCACTCGCACTCGCACTCACACTCGCACTCACACTCGCACTCACACTCACACTCAACTCGCACTCGCACTCACACTCGCACTCACACTCGCACTCACACTCGCACTCACACTCGCACTCACACTCGCACTCACACTCACACTCGCACTCACACTCCCACACTCGCACTCACACTCGCACTCACACTCGCACTCACACTCGCACTCACAATCCCACTCACACTCACACTCGCACTCACACTCGCACTTGCACTCACACTCGCACTCACACTCGCACTCACACTCGCACTCACACTCGCACTCCACTCACACTCGCACTCACACTCGCACTCAGCACTCCACTCGCACTCACACTCGCACTCACACTCCACTCACACTCGCACTCGCACACTCGCACTCACACTCGCACTCACACTCGCACTCACGCACTCGCACTCAACTCGCACTCACACTCACACTCGCACTCACACTCGCACTCACACTCGCACTCACACTCGCACTCACACTCACACTCAGCACTCGCACTCAACTGCACTCACACTCGACACTCGCACTCACACTCGCACTCGCACTCCACTCGCACTCACACTCGCACTCGCACTCACACTCACACTCGCACTCGCACTCACACTCGCACTCACACTCCACTCACACTCGAACTCACGCACTCGCACTCACACTCAAACTTGCACTCTGCTCGCACTCGCACTCACACTCGCACTCGCACTCGCACTCAACTCCCACTCGCACTCACACTCGCACTCGCACTCACACTCGCACTACACTCGCACTCGCACTCACACTCACACTCACACTCTCACTCGCACTCACACTCCACTCACACTCGCACTCACACTCGCACTCGCACTCACACTCGCACTCACGCACTCACTCTCACACTCGCACTCACACTCGCACTCACACTCGCACTCGCACTCACACTCGCACTCGCACTCACACTCGCACTCGCACTCACACTCACACTCGCACAGCACTCGCACTCACACTCACACTCGCACTCGCACTCACACTCGCACTCACACTCGCACTCGCACTCACACTCGCACTCGCAAACTAACATATCACACTCGCACTCGCACTCACACTCGCACTCACACTCGCACTCACTCGCACTCACACTCGCACTCACACTCGAACTCACGCACTCGCACTCACACTCAAACTTCACCCACTCGCACTCACACTCGCACTCACACTCGCACTCCACTCGCACTCACACTCGCACTCACACTCACACTCGCACTCACACTCGCACTCACACTCGCACTCACACTCGCACTCACTCGCACTCACACTCGCACTCACACTCACTCTCGCACTCGCAATCGCACTCAAACTCCCACTTGCCCTCACACTCGCACTCACACTCGCACTCGCACTCACACTCGCACTCACACTCGCAGTCACACTCACACTCGCAATCACACTCCCACTTATACTCGCACTCACTCGCACTCACACTCGCACTCGCACTCGCACTCACACTCGCACTCACACTCACACTCGCACTCACACTCGCACTCACGCACTCCACCTCAAACTCGCACTCTCACACACACTCACACTCACACTCACACTCGCACTCACACTCGCACTCGCACTCACACTCGCACTCGCACTCACATCACACTCCAATCGCACTCACACTCACACTCGCACTCACACTCGCACTCGCACTCGCACTCAAACTCGCACTCACACTCGCACTCGCACTCACACTCGCACTCACACTCACACTCGCACTCACACTCCCACTCATACTCGCACTCACTCGCACTCGCACTCGCACTCACCACTCGCACTCACAATCGCACTCACACACTCGCACTCACACTCGCACTCACATTGCACTACCTCGCACTCACGCACTCGCACTCACACTCGCACTCACACACTCGCACTCACACTCACACTCGCACTCACACTCACACTCGCACTCGCACTCACACTCGCAATCACAAACGCACTCGCACTCACACTCGCACTCACACTCACAATCGCACTCACACTCGCACTCGCACTCACACTCGCACTCGCACTCACACTCGCACTCGAACTCGCACTCGACTCACTCGCACTCGCACACACACACTCGCACTCACACTCGCACTTGCACTCACACTCGCACTCGCACTCACACTCACACTCGCACTCACACTCACACTCGCACTCACACTCACACTCGCACTCACACTCGCACTCACACTCGCACTCACACTCACACTCGCACTCACACTCGACTCAGCACTCGCACTCACACTCAAACTTGCACTCTGCTCGCACTCACACTCGCACTCACACTCGCACTCACACTCGCACTCACACTCGCACTCGCACCACACTCGCACTCACACTCGCACTCACTTCACTCGCACTCACACTCACTCACGCACTCGCGCTGCACTCAAACTTGCAATCTCCTCGCACTCGCACTCACACTCGCACTCACACTCACACTGACACACTCGCCTTCGCACTCACACTCACACTCTCACTCGCACTCAAACTTCCACTCGCACTCACACTTGCACTCGCACTCACACTCGCACTCAGCACTCACACTCACTCTCGCACTCGCACTCAAACTCCCACTTGCCCTCACACTCGCACTCGCACTCGCACTCAAACTCGCACTCACACTCGCAGTCACTCACACTCGCAATCACACTCCCACTTCTACTCGCACTCACTCGCACTCACACTCGCACTCACGCACTCGCACTCACACTCACACTCACACTCGCACTCACACTCGCACTCACCTCGCACTAACGCACTCGCACTCTCACACTCGCACTCTCACCACACTCACACTCACACTCACACTCGCACTCAACTCTCACCGCACTCGCACTCACACTCGCACTCGCACTCACACTCGCACTCACAATCACACTCGCACTCACACTCGCACTCGCACTCACACTCGCACTCACACATCGCACTCACACTCGCACTCACACTCGATCACTCGCACTCGCACTCACACTCGCACTCACGCACTCGCACTCGCACTCACACTCGCCACTCGCACTCAACTCACACTCGCACTCGCACACACACTCGCACTCACGCACTCGCACTCGACACGCACTCGCACTCACCACTCGCACTCGCACTCACACTCGCACTCGCACTCACACTCGCACTCACACTCACACTCGCACTCACACTCGTAATCACTCGCACTCGCACTCACACTCGCACTCACGCACTCACACTCGCACTCAAATCTCACTCGCAATCACAGTCGCACTCACACTCGCACTCCACTCGCACTAGCACTCACACTCGCACTCAGCACTCTGCACTCACACTCACACTCACACTCGCACTCACTCGCACTCTCACTCACACTCGCACTCACGCACTCACACTCGCACTCACACTCGCACTCACACTCACACTCACACACTCACTCACACTCGCACTCGAACTCACACTCGCACTCGAATGCACTCACACTCGCACTCGCACTCACACTCACACTCGCACTCGCACTCACACTCGCACTCGAAACACGCACTCGCACTCACACTCGCACTCGCACTCACACTCGCACTCACACTCGCACTCGCATCGCACTCACACTCCACTTGCCCTCACACTCGCACTCGCACTCACACTCACACTCGCACTCACACTGAATCACCTCGCACTCACACTCACACTCGCACTCACACTCACACTCGCACTCACACTTACACTCGAACTCACACTCGCACTCGCACTCACACTCGCACTCACGCACTCGCACTCGCACTCACACTCGCACTCGCACTCACACTCGCACTCACACACGCACTCGCACTCACACTCGCACACACTCTCGCACTCACACACACACTCGCACTCGCACTCACACTCGCACTCGAACTCTCACTCACACACTCGCACTTCACTCGCACTCACACTTCCACTCGCACTCACACTCGCACTCGCACTCACACTCACACGCTCGCACTCAAACTCGCACTCACATTGCCACTAACACTCGCACTCACACTCGCACTCACACTCGCAGTCACAGTCGCTCTCACACTCACACTGCACCACTCGCACTCACACTCATAATCACTCGCACACGCCCTCACAATCGCACTCATGCACTCGAACTCGCACTCACACTCGCACTCGCACTCACACTCGCACTCACACTCACACTCGCACTCACACTCACACTCGCACTCACACTCGCACTCACTCTACTCACTCGCACTCACACTCACACTCGCACTCGCACTCACACTCGCACTCGAACTCGCACTCGCACTCAAAATCGCACTCGCAAAAAAAAAAACAAAAAAACAAAAAAAACTACAAAATAAAAAATTGCACTCGCACTCACACTCACACTCGCACTCACACTCCACTCGCACTCACACTCACACTCGCACTCACACTCGCACTCACACTCGAACTCACGCACTCGCACTCACACTCAAACTTGCACTCTGCTGCACTCGCACTCACACTCGCACTCACACTCACACTCACACTCACACTCGCACTCACACTCGCACTCACTCGCACTCACACTCGCACTCACACTCACTCTCGCACTCGCAATCGCACTCAAACTCCACTTGCCCTCACACTCGCACTCGCACTCACACTCACACTCGCACTCAAACTCGCACTCACACTCGCACTCACACTCACACTCGCACTCACACTCGCAATCACACTCCCACTCACACTCGCACTCACTCGCACTCGCACTCACACTCGCACTCACGCACTCGCACTCAAAATCGCACTCACACTCACACTCGCACTCACACTCGCACTCACACTCGCACTCACACTCGCACTCACGCACTCGCACTCACACTCGCACTCTCACACACACTCACACTCACACTCACACTCGCACTCAAACTCTCACCGCACTCGCACTCACACTCGCAATCGAAACGCACTTGCACTCACACTCGCACTCGCACTCACACTCGAATGCACTCACACTCGCACTCGCACTCACACTCACACTCGCACTCACACTCGCACTCGAAATCGCACTCGCATCTCACACTCGCACTCGCACTCACACTCACACTCGCACTCACACTCGCACTCACACTCACACTCGCACTCACACTCGCACTCACACTCACACTCGCACTCACACTCGCACTCACGCACTCGCACTCGCACTCAAACTGCACTCTCCTCGCACTCGCACTCACACTCGCACTCACACTCACACTGACACTCACACTCACGCACTCGCACTCACACTCAAACTTGCACTCTGCTCGCACTCACACTCACACTCGCAATCGCACTCACACTCGCACTCGCACTCACATCACACTCGCACTCGCACTCACACTCGCACTCAAATCGCACTCGCACTCACACTCGCACTCGCACTCACACTCACACTCGCACTCGCACTCACACTCGCACTCACACTCGCACTCACACTCGCACTCGCACTCACACTCGCACTCGAACTCGCACTCGCACTCAAAATTGCACTCGCAAAAACAAAAAAACAAAAAACAAAAACAAAAAAAACAAAAAATAAATAAAAAATTGCACTCACACTCACACTCGCACTCACACTCGCACTCACTCACACTCACACTCGCACAGCACTCGCACTCACACTCACACTCGCACTCACACTCACACTCGCACTCACACTCGCACTCACACTCGAACTCACGCACTCGCACTCACACTCAAACTTCACCTACTCGCACTCGCACTCACACTCACACTCACACTCGCACTCACACTCGCACTCACACTCGCACTCACACTCGCACTCACACTCGCACTCACACTCACACTCGCACTCGCACTCGCACTCAAACTCCCACTCGCACTCACACTCGCACTCGCACTCACACTCGCACTCGCACTCACACTCGCACTCACACTCGCACTCACACTCACACTTCCAGTCACACTCACACTCGCAATCACACTCCCACTTATCACTCGCACACACTCGCACTCGAACTCACACTCGCACTCACGCACTCGCACTCACATCGCACTCACACTCACACTCGCACTCACATTCGCACTCACACTCGCACTCACGCACTCGCACCCTCACACTCGCACTCTCACACACACTCACACTCAAACTCACACTCGCACTCAACTCTCACCACTCACACTCACACTCGCACTCGAAACGCACTCGCACACACATCGCACTCGCATCACACTCGCACTCACACACGCACTCGCACTCACACTCACACTCACACTCGCACTCACACTCGCACTCACACTCACACTCGCACTCACGCACTCACACTCGCACTCACTCGCACTCGCACTCACACTCGCACTCCACACTGCACTCGCACTCAACTCGCACTCGCACTCTCATCGCACTCGCACTCACACTCGAACTCACACTCACACTCGCACTCACACTCCCACTCACACTCGCACTCACACTCGCACTCACGCACTCGCACTCAACACTCGCACTCAAATTCGCACTCACACTCACACTCGCACTCACACTCGCACTCACACTCGCACTCACACTCCCACTCACTCGCACTCGCACTCACACTCGCACTCGCACTCTCACTCACACTCACACTCACACTCACACTCACACTCACACTCTCACTCGCACTCACACTCACACTCGCACTCAATCGCACTCGCACTCACACTCGCACTCACACTCGCACTCGCACTCACACACTCACTCGCACTCACACTCACACTCGCACTCACACTCGCACTCGAACTCGCACTCGCACTCACACTCGCACTTGCACTCACACTCACAACTGCACTCGCACTCGCACTCGCACTCGAACTCGCACTCACACTCACACTCGCACTCACACTCCACTCACACTCACACTCACACTCGCACTCGCACTCACACTCGCACTCACACTCGCACTCACACTCACACTCACTCGCACTCACACTCGCACTCACACTCACACTCGCACTCACACTCACACTCACACTCGCACTCACACTCGCACTCACACTCGACACTCGCACTCGCACTCACACTCCACTCGCACTCACACTCGCACTCGAACTCACACTCGCACTCACACTCCACTCACACTCACACTCACACTCGCACTCACACTCGCACTCACTGCACTCGCACTCACACTCGCACTCACACTCGCACTCGCACTCACACTCGCACTCACACTCGCACTCACACTCGCACTCACACTCGCACTCACACTCACACTCGCACTCGCACTCACACTCGCACTCACACTCACACTCGCACTCACACTCGCACTCACACACGCACTCGCACTCACACTGCACACTCTCGCACTCACACTCACACTCGCACTCACACTCGCACTCACACTCACACTCGCACTCACTCTCGCACTCACGCACTCGCACTCACACATTCGCACTCACACTCGCACTCGCACTCACACTCGCACTCGCACTCACACTCGCACTCACACTCACACTCGCACTCACACTCGCATCTCCACTCACACTTGCACTCGCACTCACACTCGCACTCACACCGCACTCACACTCACACTCACACTCACCTCATCACTCGCACTCACACTCACACTCGCACTCACACTCGCACTCGCACTCACACTCGCACTCACACTCGCACTCTCACTCACACTCGCACTCCCACTCACATCGCACTCGAACTCGCACTCACACTCGCACTCACAATCACACTCGCATTCACATCGCACTCACACTCGCACTCACTCACACTCGCACTCACACGCACTCACGCACTCGCACTCAGCACTCAATCTGCACTCGCACTCACACTCGCACTCACACTCGCACTCAATCCCACTCACACTCACACTCGCACTCACACTCGCACTGCACTCACACTCGCACTCACACTCGCACTCACACTCGCATTCACACTCGCACTCACACTCGCACTCACTCAACTGCACTCACACTCACACTCAGCACTCGCACTCAAATCGCACTCGCACTTCACTCGCACTCACACTCACACTCGCACTCGCACTCGCACTCACACTCGCACTTGCACTCACACTCACACTCGCACTCGCACTCATACTCGCACTCACACTCACACTCGCACTCGCACTCACACTCGCACTCGAACTCGCACTCCAGTCAAAATCGCACTCGCAAAAAACAAAAAAAAACAAAAAAACCAAAAAAACAGAAAAACAAAAACAAAAAAACAAAAAAATAAAAAAATAAAAAAATTGCACTCGCACTCACACTCGCACTCACACTCGCACTCACACTCGCACTCACACTCACACTCGCACTCACACTCACACTCACACTCGCACTCACACTCGAACTCACGCACTCGCACTCACACTCAAACTTGCACTCTTGCTCACACTCGCTCTCACACTCGCACTCACACTCCCACTCGCACTCGCACTCACACTCGCACTCACACTCGCACTCACACTCGCACTCACACTCGCACTCATGCACTCGCGCTTGCACTCAAACTTGCACTCTCACTCGCACTCACACTCGCACTCACACTCACACTGACACACTCGCACTCGCACTCACACACGCACTCGCACTCACACTCACACTCGCACTCTCACTCGCACTCAAACTTCCACTCGCACTCACACTCGCACACACTCTCGCACTCACACTCACACTCGCACTCACACTCACACTCGCACTCACTCATACTGCACTCACACTCACACTCGCACTCGCACTCAAAATCGCACTCACACTACACTCGCACTCACACTCACACTCGCACTCGCACTCAATTCGCACTCAACTCACACTCACACTCGCACTCACACTCGCACTCGAACTCGCACTCTCAGTAAACATCGCACTCGCAAAAAACAAAAAAAAAACAAAAAAAACAGAAAAACAAAAAACAAAAAAATAAAAAAATTGCACTCGCACTCACTCGCACTCACACTCGCACTCACACTCAACTCGCACTCACACTCACACTCGCACTCACACTCGCACTCGCACTCACACTCGCACTCACACTCGCACTCACACTCGCACTCGACATGCACTCACACTCGCACTCACTCTCACACTCGCACTCGCACTCACACTCGCACTCCACTCGCACTCACACTCGCACTCACACTCGCACTCGCACTCGCATTCCACTCGCACTCGCACTCACACTCGCACTCGCACTCACACTCACACTCGAACTCGCACTCGCACTCACACTCGCACTCACACTCACACTAGCACTCGCACTCACACTCGCACTCACACTCAATCACTCGCACTCGCACTCACACTCGCACTCACACTCGCACTCGCACTCAAACTCGCACTCGCACTCAATCGCACTCACACTCGCACTCACACTCACACTCGCACTCACACTCGCACTCACTCACTCGCACTCACACTCACACTCGCACTCGCACTCACACTCGCACTCGAACTCGCACTCGCACTCAAATCGCACTCACAAAAAAAACAAAAAAACAGAATAAAAAAAACAAAAAAATAAAATAAAAATTGACTCGCACTCACACTCGCACTCACACTCGCACTCACACTCACACTCACACTCCACTCACACTCGCACTCACACTCACACTCGCACTCACACTCGCACTCGAACTCACACTCGCACTCACACTCACACTCGCACTCACACTCGCACTCATGCACTCACTCACACTCACACTCGCACTCGACTCGCACTCGCACTCAAACTCGCACTCACACTCACACTCGCACTCACACTCGCACTCACACTCACACTCGCACTCACACTCACACTCGCACTCACACTCGCACTCACACTCACACTCGCACTCACACTCGAATCACGCACTCGCACTCACACTCAACTTGCACTCTGCACACTCGCACTCACATCGCACTCACACTCGCACTCACACTCGCACTCCACTCGCACTCACACTCGCACTCACTCGCACTCGCACTCACACTCGCACTCACGCACTCGCACTCGCACTCAAACTTGCACTCTCACTCGCACTCGCACTCACACTCGCACTCACACTCACACTGACACACTCGCACTCGCTCTCACACTCGCACTCACACTCCACTCCCACTCGCACTCATCGCACTCGCACTCACACTCGCACTCACGCACTCGCACTCACACTCAAACTCGCACTCACTCGCACTCGCACTCACACTCGCACTCACACTCGCACTCACACTCGCACTCACACTCGCACTCACACTCACACTCGCACTCACACTCGCACTCACACTCGCACTCATCCACTCGCACTCACACTCGCACTCACCACTCGCACTCGCACTCAACTCGCACTCTGACTCGCACTCGCACTCACACTCGCACTCACACTCACACTCGCACTCACATTCGCACTCACTCACTCGCACTCGCACTCACACTCACACTCACACTCGCACTCACACTCACACTCGCACTCACGAACTCGCACTCACACTCAAACCTGCACTCTGCTCGCACTCGCACTCACACTCGCACTCACACTCACACTCGCACTCACACTCCACTCGCACTCACACTCGCACTCACACTCGCACTCACACTCACTCTCGCACTCGCAACTCGCACTCAAACTCACACTTGCCTCACACTCGCACTCGCACTCAACTCGCACTCACACTCGCACTCGCACTCACACTCGCATCACACTCGCACTCGCACTCACACTCGCACTCTACTCGCACTCGCACTCACACTCGCACTCACACTCGCACTCACACTCACACTCGCACTCACACTCGCACTCGAACTCGCACTCGCACTCAAAATCGCACTCGCAAAAAAACAAAAAAAACAACAACAAAAAACAAAAAAAACAAAAAAAAAAAAAAATAAAAATAAAAAAATTGCACTCGCACTCACACTCGCACTCACACTCGCACTCGCACTCACACTCACACTCGCACTCTCACTCGCACTCAAACTCCACTCGCACTCACACTCACACTCGCACTCACACTCGCACTCACTCACACTCGCACTCACACTCACACTCGAACTCGCACTCGCACTCACACTCGCACTCACTCACACTCACAATCGCACTCGCACTCACACTCGCACTCGCACTCACACTCACGCACTCGCACTCACACACTCGCACTCACACTCGCACTCACATTCCCACTCGCACTCACACTCGCACTCACACTCGCACTCACACTCACACTCACACTCGCACTCACACTCGCACTCACACTCGCACTCACTCACACTCACACTCGCACTCACACTCGCACTCACACTCGCACTCACACTCGCACTCGCACTCACACTCGCACTCGCACTCACACTCGCACTCACACTCGCACTCACACTCGCACTCACACTCGCACTCGCACTCAACTCGCACTCGCACTCACACTCGCACTCACACTCGCACTCACACTCACACTCGCACTCACACTCCACTCATACTCGCACTCACTCGCACTCGCACTCACACTCGCACTCGCGCACTCGCACTCAAATTCGCACTCACACTCACACTCGCACTCACATTCACACTCACCCTCGCACTCACGCACTCCACCCTCACACTCGCACTCTCACTCACACTCACACTCACACTCACACTCGCACTCACACTCCACTCGCACTCGCACTCACACTCGCACTCAAACGCACTCGCACACACACTCGCACTCACACTCGCACTCACACTCGCACTCCACACTCGCACTCGCACTCAAATTCGCACTCGCACTCTCACTCGCACTCCCACTCACATCGCATCACACTCACACTCGCAATCACACTGCCACTCACACTCGCTCGCACACTCGCACTCACACTCGTACTCAAGTCGCTCTCACACTAACACTGGCACTCACACTCACACTCACACTCATAATCACTCGCCTACGCCCACACAATCGCACTCATGCACTCGCACTCGCACTCAAATTCGCACTCGCACTCACAGTCACACTCACACTCGCACTCACACTCACACTCGCACACACCCTCGCAATCACGGTCTTACTCACTCGCACTCACACTCACACTCGCATTCGCACTCACACTAGCACTTGCACTCACACTCACACTCGCACTCGCACTCATATTCGCACTCGCACTCACACTCGCACTCGCACTCACACTCGCACTCGAACTCGCACTCACACTGAAAATTGCACTCGCAAAAAACAAAAAAAAAACAAAAAAAACAAAAAAACCCAGAAAAACAAAAAAAACAAAAAATGAAAAAATAAAAAAATTACATTCACACTCACACTCGCACTCACACTCAACTCGCACTCACACTCACACTCGCACTCACACTCTCACTCGCACTCACAATCGCACTCACACTCACACTCGCAACCACACTCGCACTCACACTCCCACTCACTTCTACTCGCACTCACACTCTCACTCACGCAATCGCGCCTGCACTCAAACTTGCAATCTTCCTCGCACTCGCACTCACACTCGCACTCACACTCACACTGACACACTCGCCTTCGCACTCACACTCGCACTCACACTCTCACTCGCACTCAAACTTCCACTCGCACTCACACTTGCACTCGCACTCACACTCGCACTAGCACTCACACTCACTCTCGCACTCGCACTCAAACTCCCACTTGCCCTCACGCTCGCACTCGCACTCAGACTCGCACTCGCACTCAAACTCGCACCACACTAGCAGTCACACTCACACTCGCAGTCACACTCACACTAGCAATCACACTCCCACTTATACTCGCACTCGCGCTCGCACTCACACTCGCACTCACGCACTCGCACTCAAATTCACACTCACACTCACACTCGCACTCACACTCGCACTCACCCTCGCACTAACGCACTCGCACTCTCACACTCGCACTCTCACACACACTCACACTCAAACTCACACTCGCACTCAAACTCTCACCCGCACGCGCACTCCCACTCGCACTCGCACTCACACTCGCACTCACAATCACACTCGCTCTCACACTCGCAATCGTACTCACACTCGCACTCACACATTCGCACTCACACTCGCACTCACACTCGTAGTCACTCGCACTCGCACCACATCGCACTCAGCACTCGCACTCAACGCCTCGCACTCAACTCGCACTCGCACACACACTCACACTCACGCACTCGCACTCGGACACGCACTCGCACTCACGCACCCGCACTCGCACTCAAACTCAAACTCGCACTCACATTCCCACTCATATTCACACTCGCACTCACACTCGCACTCGCACTCACACTCGCACTCACACTCGTAATCACTCGCACTCGCACCACACTCGCACTCACGCACTCACACTCGCACTCAAAATCTCACTCGCAATCACAGTCGCACTCACACTCGCACTCCACTCGCACTAGCACTCACACTCGCACTCAGTCACTCTTGTACACACACTCCCACTCACACTCGCACTCACTCGTACTCGCACTCACACTCGCACTCACACACTCGCACTCGCACTCAACCTCGCACTCGCACTCTCAGTCGCACTCGCACTCACACTCGCAGTCACACTCACACTCGCAATCACACTCCACTCACACTCGCACTCACTCGCGCTCACACTCGCACTCACGCACTCGCACTCACGCACTCGCACTCAAATTCGCACTCACACTCACACTCGCACTTCACTCGAACTCATACTTCCACTCGCACTCTCACTCGCACTCGCACTCACACTCACACGCTCGCACTCAAACTCGCACTCACATTGCCACTAACACTCGCTCGCACACTCGCACTCACACTCGTACTCAAGTCGCTCTCACACTAACACTGGCACTCACACTCACACTCACACTCATAATCACTCGCCTACGCCCACACAATCGCACTCATGCACTCGCACTCAAATTCGCACTCGCACTCACAGTCACACTCGCACTCACACTCACACTCGCACTCACCCTCGCACTCACGGTCTTACTCACTCGCACTCACACTCACACTCGCATTCGCACTCACACTAGCACTTGCACTCACACTCACACTCGCACTCGCACTCGCACTCACACTCACACTCGCACTCGCACTCACACTCGCACTCGAACTCACACTGAAAATTGCACTCGCAAAAAACAAAAAAAAACAAAAAAACCCAGAAAAACAAAAAAAAAAAAAATAAAAAAATAAAAAATTACATTCACACTCGCACTCACATTCAACGCACTCACACTCACACTCGCACTCACACTCTCACTCGCACTCACACTCACTCACACTCACACTCGCACTCACACTCGTACTAACGCACTCGCACTCACACTCAAACTTGCACACTTGCTCGCACTCACACTCGCACTCACAATCACACTCGCTCTCACACTCGCAATCGTACTCACACTCGCACTCACACATTCGCACTCACACTCGCACTCACACTCGTAGTCACTCGCACTCGCACACACACTCGCACTCACGCACTCGCACTCGGACACGCACTCGCACTCACGCACCCGCACTCGCACTCAAACTCAAACTCGCACTCGCACTCACATTCCCACTCATATTCACACTCGCACTCACACTCGCACTCGCACTCACACTCGCACTCACACTCGCACTCACACTCGTAATCACTCGCACTCGCTCCACACTCGCACTCACGCACTCACACTCGCACTCAAAATCTCACTCGCAATCACAGTCACACTCACACTCGCACTCCACTCGCACTAGCACTCACACTCGCACTCAGTCACTCTTGCACACACACTCCCACTCACACTCGCACTCACTCGTACTCTCACTCACAATCGCACTCACGCACTCACACTCGCACTCACACTCGCACTCACACTCACACTCACACTCACACACTCACTCACACTCGCACTCGAACTCACACTCGCACTCGAAAATGCACTCACACTCGCACTCGCACTCACTCTCACACTCGCACTCGCACTCACCCTCGCACCCGAAAACACGCACTCGCACTCACACTCGCACTCGCACTCACACTCGCACTCACACTCGCACTCGCACTCGCACTCAAACTCCCACTTGCCCTCACACTCGCACACGCACTCACACTCACACAGTCGCACTCAACACGAATTCACCTTCCCACTCACACTCACACTCGCACTCGAACTCACACTCGCACTCGACAATGCACTCACACTCGCACTCGCACTCACTCTCACACTCGCACTCGCACTCACCCTCGCACCCGAAACACGCACTCGCACTCACACTCGCACTCACACTCACACTCGCACTCACACTCGCACTCGCACTCAAACTCCACTTGCCCTCACACTCGCACACGCACTCACACTCACACAGTCGCACTCAACACGAATTCACCTTCCCACTCACACTCACACTCGCACTCACACTTACACTCGAACTCACTCGTACTCGCACTCACACTCGCTCACGCACTTGGACTCGCACTCAATCTCGCACTCGGACTCACACTCGCACTCACACACGCACTCGCACTCATACTCGCACACACTCTCGCACTCACACACACACTCGCACTCGCACTCACACTCGCACTCGAACTCTCACTCACACACTCGCACTTTCACTCGCACTCATACTTCCACTCGCACTCAGACTCGCACTCGCACTCACACTCACACGCTCGCACTCAAACTCGCACTCACATTGCCACTAACACTCGCATGCACACTCGCACTCGCACTCACACTCGCACTCAGAGTCGCTCTCACACTCACACTGGCACTCACACTCGCACTCACACTCATAATCACTCGCACACGCCCACACAATCGCACTCATGCACTCGCACTCTCACTCAAACTCGCACTCACACTCACACTCGCACTCACACACGCACTCACGGTCTTACTCACTCGCACTCACACTCACACTCGCACTCGCACTCACACTCGCACTCGAACTCGCACTCGCACTCAAAATCGCACTCGCAAAAAAAAACAAAAAAAACAAAAAAAAACACAAAAAACCAAAAATACAAAAAAATAAAAAAATAAAAAATAAAAAAATTGCACTCGCACTCACACTCGCACTCACACTCGCACTCGCACTCACACTCGCACTCGCACTCACCACTCGCACTCACACTCACACTCGCCCTCACACGAACTCACGCACTCGCACTCACACTCAAACTTGCACTCTTGCTCGCACTCGCACTCACACTCACACTGACACACTCCCACACGCACTCACACTCGCACTCACACTCGCACTCTCACTCGCACTCAAACTTCCACTCGCACTCACACTTGCACTCGCACTCACACTCGCACTCGCACTCACACTCGCACTCACACTCGCACTCACACTCCACACTCGCACTCACACTCGCAATCACACTCCCACTTATACTCGCACTCACTCACACTCACACTCAAACTCACACTCGCACTCAAACTCTCACCCACACTGGCACTCACACTCGCAATCGAAAACGCACTCGCACACACATTCGTTCTCGCACTCACACTCGCAATCTTCTCACACACGCACTCGCACTCACACTCACACTCGCACTCACACTCGAAATCGCACTCGAACTCACACTCGCATTCGCACACACACTCACATTCGCACTGGCACTCAGGCTCGCACTCACACTCAAACTCGCACTCACGCACTCACACTCGTACTCACTCGCACTCGCACTCACACACTCGCACTCGCACTCAAACTCGCACTCGCAATCTCAGTCGCACTCACACTCGCAGTCACACTCACACTCGCAATCACACTCCCACTCACACACGCACTCACTCGCACTCGCACTCACACTCGCACTCACGCACTCGTACTCATGCACTCGCACTCAAATTCGCACTCACACTCACACTCGCACTCACACTGCACTCATACTCGCACTCACCCTCGCACTCACGCACTCGCACTCGCACTCGCACTCAGACTCGCATTCTCACACACACTCACACTCTCACTCGCACTCACACTCACACTCGCCCTCGCACTCGCAATCAAACTCCCACTCCCACTCGCACTCACACTCGCACTCACACTCGCAACTCACGCACTCGCCCTCACACTCGCACTCACGCTCGCACTCAAAATCTCACACGCACTCGCACTCGAAATCGCACTCGCATTCGCACTTACATTCGCAAGCGCACTAACACACGCACTTGCACTCACACTCGCACTCCCACTCGCACTCGACACTCGCACTCGCGCTCACACTCGCACTCGCACACACACTCACACTCGCACTCGCACTCACGCTTGCACTCGAACTCTCACTCGCACTCACACTCTCACTCGCACTCACACTCTCACTCGCACTCACACTCACACTCGCACTCGCACTCTCAATCAAACTCCCACTCGCACTCACACTCGCACTCACACTCACCCTCGCACTCGCACTCACACTCGCAGGCGCACTCACACTCACACTCGCACTCACACTCGAACTCACGCACTCGCACTCACACTCAAACTTGCACTCTTGCTCGTACTTGCACTCACACTCGCACTCACACTCGCACTCACACTCTCACTCGCACTCACACTCACACTCGCACTCGCACTCTCAATCAAACTCCCACTCGCACTCACACTCGCACTCACACCCTCGCACTCACACTCACACTCGCACTCACACTCGCACTCACACTCGCACTCGCACTCACACTCGCACTCAGACTCGAACTCACACTCACACTCGCACTCGAACTCGCACTCGCACTCAAAATCGCACTCGCAAAAAAACAAAAAAAAAACAAAAAAAGCAAAAAACACAAAAAAACAAAAAAAATAAATAAAAAATAAAAAATTGCATTCGCACTCACACTCGCACTCACACTCGCACTCACACTCACATCGCACTCTCACTCGCACTCTAACTTCCAATCGCACTCACACTTGCACTCGCACTCACACTCGCAATAGCACTCACAATCACTCTCGCACTCGCAGTCGCACTAAAACTCCCACTTGCCCTCACCCTCGAACTCGCACTTACACTCGCACTCGCATTCACACTCGCACTCACCCTCACACTCGCACAGCACTCGCACTCACACTCGAACTCACACTCGAACTCACACTCGCACTCAAAATCGCACTCGATAAAAAAAAACAAAAAAAACAAAAAAAACAAAAACAAAAAAAATAAAAAAATAAAAAAATTGCACTCGCACTCACACTCGCACTCACACTCGCACTCACACTCACACCTCACTCACACTCACACACGCACTCACACTCACTCGCACTCACACTCGCATTCTCACACACACTCACACTCAAACTCACACCTACACTCACACTCTCACACTCACACTCGCACTCGAAATCGCACTCACACTCGCACTCGCACTCACACTCGCATATCACACACACTCACACTCAAACTCACACTCACACTCATACTCTCACCCGCACTCACACTCACACTCGCACTCGAAATCGCACTCGCACTCACACTCGCAATCGCACTAAGACACGCACTCGCACTCACACTCACACTCGCACTCGCACACACACTCACACGTGCACTCTCCCTCACACTCGCAATCGAACTCTCACTTGCACTCACACTCTCACTCGCACTCACACTCACACTCGCACTCACACTCACACTCGCACTCACACTCACACTCGCACTCACGCACTCACACTCGTACTCCCTCGCACTCACACTCACACTCGCACTCACAGACTCGCACTCGCACTCAAACTCGCAATCTCAGTCGCACTCGCACTCACACTCGCACTCACACTCACACTCGCACTCACACTCCACTCACACTCGCACTCACTCGCACTCGCACTCACACTCGCACTCACGCACTGTACTCACACTCGCACTCAAATTCGCACTCACACTCCCACTCGCACTCACACTGCCACTCATCACTCGCACTCACACCTCGCACTCACGCACTCGCACTCGCACTCACACTCGCACTCAGACTCGCACTCTCACACTCACACTCGCACTCAAACTCGCACTCACAGTCGCACTCACACTCACACTCGCACTCGCACTCGCACTCACACTCGCCACTCACACCACTCGCACTCACACACTCGCAATCACACTCAAGCATGCACTCACACTCGCAATCCCACTCACACTCTCACTCACACTTGCACTCGCACTCACTCGCACTCACTCTCACATTCGCACTCACACTCACACTGGCACTCACACTCACACTCGATTTCACACTCACACTCACTTCACACTAGCACTCACACTCACTCACACTCACACTAGCAATCACACACACTCACACTCACACTCACGCTCGCACTCACACTCGCACTCACACTCATACTCGACTCGCACTCTCACACTCGCACTCGCACTCACACTCGCACTCACACTCGCACTCACACTCGCACTCGCACTCACACTCACACTCACCCTCGCACTCACACTCACATCGACTCGCACTCACACTCACACTCGCACTCACACTCACACTGCACTCACACTCGCAATCACACTCGCACTCGCACTCACACTCGCACTCACACTCGCACTCACACACTCGCACTCACACTCACACTCGCACTCACACTCGCACTCACACTCATACTCGACTCGCACTCTCACACTCACACTCGCACTCACACTCGCACTCATCGCACTCGCACTCACACTCACACTCGAACTCGCACTCGCGCTCACACTCGCACTCACACACTCGCACTCACACACTCGCACTCACACTCACACTGCACTCACACTCGCACTCACACTCGCACTCGCACTCACACTCACACTCACACTCGCACTCACACACTCCACTCACACTCGCACTCACACTCACACTCGCACTCAGACTCACACAGCACTCACACTCACACTCACACTCGCACTCACATTCGCACTCACACTAGCACACTCACACTCGAACTCAAATCACACTCACACTCACACTCGCACTCACACTCACACTAGCACTCACACTCACATCGCACTCACACTCGCACTCACACTCGCACTCAGAGTCGCAATCGCAACCACACTCACACTCGCACTCAGACTCACACAGCACTCACACTCGCACTCACACTCGCACTCACATCTCGCACTCACACTAGCACACTCACACTCGCACTCACAATCACACTCCACTCACACTCGCTCTCACACTCACACTGACACTAGCACTCACAGTCTCATCGCACTCACACTCGCACTCACACTCGCACTCAGACTCGCAATCGCACCCACACTCACACTCGCACTCATACACTCACACTCACACTCGCACTCACACTCGCACTCACACTCACACTCACCCTCGCACTCACACTCACAGTCGACTCGCACTCACACTCACACTCGCACTCACACTCACACTCACACTCACACTCACACTCACACTCGCACTCACACTCACACTCTCACTCGCACTCACACTCGCACTCACACTCACACTCGCACTCACACTCGCACTCACACTCGCACTCACACTCACACTCGCACTCACACTCACACTCGCACTCACACTCGCACTCACACTCACACTCGCAATCACACTCCCACTTACACTCGCACACTCACTCACACTCACAACTCACACTCGCACTCAAACTCTCACCCACACTGCACTCACACTCGCAATCGAAACGCACTCGCACACACATTCGCTCTCGCACTCACACTCGCAATCTTCTCACACACGCACTCGCACTCACACTCACACTCGCACTCACACTCGAAATCGCACTCGAACTCACACTCGCATTCGCACACACACTCACACTCGCACTGCACTCACGCTCGCACTCACACTCACTCACACTCGCACTCACGCACTCACACTCGCTACTCACTCGCACTCGCACTCACACACTCGCACTCGCACTCAAACTCGCACTCGCAATCTCATCGCACTCACACTCGCAGTCACACTCACACTCACAATCACACTCCCACTCACACACGCACTCACTCGCACTCGCACTCACACTCGCACTCACGCACTCGTACTCATGCACTCGCACTCAAATTCGCACTCACACTCACACTCGCACTCACACTGCCACTCATACTCGCACTCACCCTCGCACTCACGCACTCGCACTCGCACTCAGACTCGCATTCTCACACACACTCACTCTCACTCGCACTCACACTCACACTCGCCCTCGCACTCGCAATCAAACTCCCACTCCCACTCGCACTCACACTCGCACTCACACTCGAACTCACGCACTCGCCCTCACACTCGCACTCACGCTCGCACTCAAAATCTCACACGCACTCGCACTCGAAATCGCACTCGCATTCGCACTTACATTCGCAAGCGCACTAACACACGCACTTGCACTCACACTCGCACTCCCACTCGCACTCGAACTCGCACTCGCGCTCACACTCGCACTCGCACACACACTCACACTCGCACTCGCACTCACGCTTGCACTCGAACTCTCACTCGCACTCACACTCTCACTCGCACTCACACTCTCACTCGCACTCACACTCACACTCGCACTCGCACTCTCAATCAAACTCCCACTCGCACTCACACTCGCACTCACACTCACCTCGCACTCACACTCGCACTCACACTCGCAGGCGCACTCACACTCACACTCGCACTCACACTCGAACTCACGCACTCGCACTCACACTCAAACTTGCACTCTTGCTCGTACTTGCACTCACACTCGCACTCACACTCGCACTCACACTCTCACTCGCACTCACACTCACACTCGCACTCGCACTCTCAATCAAACTCCCACTCGCACTCACACTCGCACTCACACCCTCGCACTCACACTCACACTCGCACTCACACTCGCACTCACACTCGCACTCGCACTCACACTCGCACTCAGACTCGAACTCACACTCACACTCGCACTCGAACTCGCACTCGCACTCAAAATCGCACTCGCAAAAAAACAAAAAAAAAAACAAAAAAAGCAAAAAACACAAAAAAACAAAAAAAATAAATAAATAAATAAAAAATTGCATTCGCACTCACACTCGCACTCACACTCGCACTCACACTCACATCGCACTCTCACTCGCACTCTAACTTCCAATCGCACTCACACTTGCACTCGCACTCACACTCGCAATAGCACTCACAATCACTCTCGCACTCGCAGTCGCACTAAAACTCCCACTTGCCCTCACCCTCGAACTCGCACTTACACTCGCACTCGCATTCACACTCGCACTCACCCTCACACTCGCACAGGCACTCGCACTCACACTCGAACTCACACTCGAACTCACACTCGCACTCAAAATCGCACTCGATAAAAAAAACAAAAAAACAAAAAAAACAAAAACAAAAAAAATAAAAAAATAAAAAAATTGCACTCGCACTCACACTCGCACTCACACTCGCACTCACACTCACACCTCACTCACACTCACACACGCACTCACACTCACTCGCACTCACACTCGCATTCTCACACACACTCACACTCAAACTCACACCTACACTCACACTCTCACACTCACACTCGCACTCGAAATCGCACTCACACTCGCACTCGCACTCACACTCGCATTATCACACACACTCACACTCAAACTCACACTCACACTCATACTCTCACCCGCACTCACACTCACACTCGCACTCGAAATCGCACTCGCACTCACACTCGCAATCGCACTAAGACACGCACTCGCACTCACACTCACACTCGCACTCGCACACACACTCACACGTGCACTCTCCCTCACACTCGCAATCGAACTCTCACTTGCACTCACACTCTCACTCGCACTCACACTCTCACTCGCACTCACACTCACACTCGCACTCACACTCACACTCGCACTCACGCACTCACACTCGTACTCCCTCGCACTCGCACTCACACTCGCACTCACAGACTCGCACTCGCACTCAAACTCGCAATCTCAGTCGCACTCGCACTCACACTCGCAGTCACACTCACACTCGCAATCACACTCCCACTCACACGCACTCACTCGCACTCGCACTCACACTCGCACTCACTCACGCACTGTACTCATGCACTCGCACTCAAATTCGCACTCACAATCCCACTCGCACTCACACTGCCACTCATACTCGCACTCACCCCTCGCACTCACGCACTCGCACTCGCACACTCACACACTCGCACTCAGACTCGCACTCTCACACACACTCACACTCTCACTCGCACTCACACTCTCACTCGCACTCACACTCGCCCTCGCACTCGCAATCAAACTCCCACTCACACTCGCACTCACACTCGCACTGCACTCGAACTCACGCACTCGCACTCACACTCTCACTCGCACTCACATTCGCACTCACCCTCGCACTCGCAATCAAACTCCCACTCACACTCGCACTCACACTAGCAATCACACTCACACTCGCAGTCACACTCACACTCGCAATCCCACTCCCACTTATACTCGCACTCACTCGCGCTCGCACTCACACTCGCACTCACGCACTAGCACTCAAAATCGCACTCACACTCACACTCGCACTCACACTCGCACTCACATTCGCACTCACCCTCGTACTCATGCACTCGCACACTCACACTCGCACTCTCACACACACTCACACTCAAACTCACACTCGCACTCACACTCACACTCGCACTCACGCATTCACACTCGCACACACACTCACACTCGCACACAAAATCACACTCGCACTCAGACTCGCTCTCACGCACTCGCACTCAAATTCGCACTCACACTCACACTCCCTCTCACACTCGCATTCACACTCGCACTCACTCATACTCCCACTAACAGTCGCACTCAGGCACTCGCACTCAACCTTGCACTCACACTCGAACTCGCACTCACACTCGCACTCGCATTCCCACTCGCACTCACGCTCGCACTCGCACTCACCCTCACTCTGGCACTCGCAGTCACACTCGCACTCGCACTCACACTCTCACTCACACTCGAACTCACGCACTTGCACTCACACTCAAACTTGCACTCTTGCTCGCACTCGCACTCACTCTCGCACTCGCAATCGCACTCAACTCACACTTGTACTCACACTCGCACTCGCACTCGCATTCAAACTCGCACTAACACTCACGCTCGCACTCACACTCGCAGTCACACTCACACTCGCAATCACACTCCCACTTATACTCGCACTCACACTCGCACTCACACTCGCACTCACGCACTCGCTCTCAAATTCGCACTCACACTCACACTCACACTCGCACTCGCATTCACACTCGCACTCGCACTCAAGCTCGCACTCGCACTCACACTCACACTCGCACAGGCACTCGTACTCACTCACACACGCACTCACACTCGCACTCTGGCTCTCCCACTCGCACTCACACTCGCACTCACACTCCCATTCACACTCGCACTCACTCGCACTCGCACTCACACTGGCACTCACGCACTCGCACTCAAATTCGCACTCGCACTCGCACTCAGACTCGCACTCACACTCCCTCTCCCACTCGAACTCACTCGCACTTGCACTCACACTCGCACTCACGCACTCGCACTCAAACTCGCACTCACACTCGAACTCGCACTCACACTCGCACTCGCATTCACACTCGCACTCACGCTCGCACTCGCACTCACCCTCAAACTCGCACAGGCACTCGCACTCACACTCGCACTCGAACTCGCACTCGCACTCAAAATTGCACTCGCAAAATAACAAAAAAAACAAAAAAACAAAAATAAATAAATAAATAAAAAAATTGCACTCACACTCACACTCACACTCGCACTCACACTCGCACTCGCACTCACACTCACACTCGCACTCGCACTCAGGCACTCGCACTCACACTCACACTCGCACTCACACTCACACTCGCACTCACACTCGCACTCACACTCGCACTCACACTCGAACTCACGCACTCGCACTCACACTGAAACTTACACCCTACTCGCACTCGCACTCACACTCGCACTCACACTCACACTCGCACTCCCACTCGCACTCACACTCGCACTCACACTCGCACTCACACTCGCACTCACACTCGCACTCACTCGCACTCACACTCGCACTAACACTCACTCTCGCACTCGCAATCGCACTCAAACTCCCACTTGCACTCACACTCGCACTCGCACTCACTCGCACTCGCACTCAAACTCGCACTCACACTCGCACTCACACTCACACTCGCAGTCACACTCACACTCGCAATCCCACTCCCACTTATCACTCGCACTCACTCGCACTCACACTCGCACTCACGCACTCGCACTCAAATTCGCACTCACACTCGCACTCACACTCGCACTCACACTCGCACTCACACTCGCACTCACGCACTCGCACCCTCACACTCCCACTCTCACACACACTCACACTCACACTCACACTCGCACTCAAACTCTCACCCGCACTCACACTCACACTTGCAATCGAAAACGCACTCGCACACACAATCGCACTCGCACTCGCAATCGCACTCACACACTCACTCGCACTCACAATCACACTCGCACTCACACTCGCACTCGAAATCGCACTCGATCTCACACTCGCACTCGCACACACACTCACACTCGCACTCGCACTCGCACTCGCACTCACACTCACACTCGCACTCACATCGCACTCACACTCTTACTCACTCGCACTCGCACTCACACTCGCACTCACACACTCGCACTCGCACTCAAATTACGATCGCACTCTCAGTCGCACTCGCACTCACACTCGCACTCACACTCACACTCACACACTCAGCACTCGCACTCACACTCGCACTCGCACTCTCACTCGCACTCGCACTCACACTCGCACTCACACTCACACTCGCAATCACACTCCACTCACACTCGCACTCACTCGCACTCACACTCGCACTCACCACTCGCACTCACACTCGCACTCACACTCGCACTTGCACTCACACTCGCACTCACACTCGCACTCACACTCACACTCGCACTCACACTCGCACTCGCACTCACACTCGCACTCACACTCGCACTCACACTCACACTCGCACTCACACTCGAACTCACTCACACTCGCACTCACACTCGCACTCAGCACTCCCACTCGCACTCACACTCCACTCACACTCGCACTCACTCGCACTCGCACTCACACTCGCACTCACGCACTCGCACACACATTCGCACTCACACTCGCACTCACACTCGCACTCGCACTCACACTCGCACTCACGCACTCGCACTCGCACTCACACTCGCACTCACACTCACACACTCAAACTCGCACTCGCACTCACACTCGCACTCACACTCGCACTCACACTCACACTCGCACACACACTCACACTCGCACTCACAGTCGCACTCACACTCACACTCGCACTCGCACTCACACTCGCACTCACACTCGCACTCACACTCGCACTCACTCGCACTCACCACTCGCACTCACACTCGCACTCACACTCCCACTCACATTCACACTCGCACTCACACTCGCACTCGCACTCACACTCACACTCGCACTCACACTCGCTACTCCACTCACACTCGCACTCACACTCGAACTCAGCACTCCCACTCGCACTCACACTCGCACTCGCACTCACACTCGCACTCACGCACTCACATTCGCACTCACACTCACACACTCACACTCAAACTCGCACTCAACTCGCACTCACACTCGCACTCACACTCACACTCGACACACAATCACACTCGCACTCACACTCGCACTCACACTCACACTCGCACTCTCACACTCGCACTCACACTCCCACTCACACTCGAACTCACTCGCACTCGAACTCACACTCGCACTCACGCACTCGCACTCAAATTCGCACTCACACTCACACTCCCTCTCACACTCGCACTCACACTCGCACTCACTCATACTCCCACTAACAGTCGCACTCACTCGCACTCGCACTCCAAACTCGCACTCACACTCGAACTCGCACTCACACTCGCACTCGCATTCACACTCGCACTCGCACTCACGCTCGCACTCGCACTCACCCTCACACTCGCACAGGCACTCGCACTCACACTCGCACTCGACACTCGCACTCACTCGCACTCGCACTCAAAATCGCACTCCCAAAAAAACAAAAAATAAAACAAAAAAAAACAAAAAAAATCAAAAAACAAAAAAAATAAAAAATAAAAAAATTGCACTCGCACTCGCACTCACACTCACACTCGCACTCACACTCACACTCGCACTCACACTCGCACTCACCGCATCTCGCACTCACACTCACACTGCACTCTCGCTCGCACTCGCACTCACACTCACACTCACACTCGCACTCACACTCGCACTCGCACTCACACTCGCACTCACACACGCACTCACTCGCACTCACAATCGCACTCACACTCGCAATCGCACTCAAACTCCACTTGCCCTCACACTCGCACTCAAACTCGCACTCACACTAGCAGTCACACTCACACTCGCAGTCACACTCACACTCGCAATCAGACTCCCACTTATACTCGCACTCACTCGCACTCGCTCGCACTCACACTCACACTCACGCACTCGCACTCAAAATCGCACTCACACTCACACTCGCACTCACATTCGCACTCACACTCGCACTCACGCACTCCCACCTCACACTCGCACTCTCACACACACTCACACTCGCACTCAAACTCTCACCCGCACTCGCACTCACACTCGCAATCCAAACGCACTCGCACACACACTCCCACTCGCACTCACACACGCACTCGCACCCACAATCACACTCGCACTCACACTCGCACTCGAAATCGCACTGGATCTCACACTCGCACTCGCACACACACTCACACTCGCACTCACACTCGCACTCACACTCACACTCGCACTCACGCACTCACACTCTTACTCGCACTCGCACTCACACTCGCACTCACACACACTCGCACTCGCACTCAAATTCGCACTCGCACTCTCAGTCGCACTCGCACTCACACTCGCAGTCACACTCGCACTCACACACTCGCACTCGCCCTCAAATTCGCACTTGCACTCTCAGTAGCACTCCCACTCACAATCGCAGTCACACTCACACTCGCAATCACACTCCCACTCACACTCGCACTCACTCACACTCGCACTCACCCTCGCACTCACACTCGCACTCACAATCCCACTCACATTCACACTCGCACTCACACTCGCACTTGCACTCACACTCACACTTGCACTCACACTCACACTCGCACTCACACTCGTACTCACTCACACCCGCACTCACACTCGCACTCAGGCACTCCCACTCGCACTCACACATGCACTCACACTCCCATTCACACTCGCACTCAGACTCGCACTCTCACACACACACTCTCACTCGCACTCACACTCTCAATCGCACTCACACTCACACTCGCCCTCGAACTCGCAAACTCCCACTCCCACTCGTACTCGCACTTACACTCGAACTCACGCACTCGCACTCACACTCGCACTCAAAATCTCACCCGCACTCACACTCGCACTCGAAATCGCACTCGCATTCACACTCACATTCGCAAGCGCACTAACACACGCACTCACACTCGCACTCCCACTCACACTCGCACTCGACACTCGCACTCGCGCTCACACTCGCACTCGCACACACACCCACACTCGCACTCACACTTGCACTCGAAATCGCACTCACACTCTCACTCGCACTAACACTCTCACTCGCACTCACAATCACCCTCGCCCTCGCACTCGCAATCAAACTCCCACTCACACTCACACTCGCACTCACACGCACACTCACGCACTCGCACTTACACTCGCACTCACACTCGCACTCACACTCACCCTCGCACTCACACTCACACTCGCACTCACACATTCACTCGCACTCAACTCACACTCGCACTCACACTCGAACTCACGCACTCGCACTCACACTCAAACTTGCATGCTTGCTCGTACTCGCACTCACACTCGCACTCGCATTCACACTCGCACTCGCACTCACAGCTCGCACTCGCACTCAGCCACACACTCGCACAGGCACTCACACTCGCACTCATACTCGCACTCACACTAGCACTTGCACTCACACTCACACTCGCACTCACACACACACTCGCACTCACACTCACACTCACTCACACTCACACTCGCACTCGCACTCACACTCGCACCGACCCTCGAACTCACGCATTCGCACTCACACTCAAACTTGCACTCTTGCTCGCACTCGCACTCACTCTCGCACTCGCAATCGCACTCAAACTCCCACTTGCAATCACACTCGCACACACACTCGCACTCAAACTCGCACTAACACTCGCGCTCGCACTCACACTCGCAGTCACACTCACACTCGCAATCACACTCCCACTTATACTCGCACTCACTCGCATTCGCACTCACACTCGCACTCACACTCGCACTCGAACTCGCACTCGCACTCAAAATCGCACTCGCAAAAAAACAAAAAAAAACAAAAAAGCAAAAAAAAGAAAAAAACAAAAAAAAGAAAAAAAGAAAAAAATTGCATTCGCACTCACACTCGCACTCACATCGCACTCTCACTCGCACTCACACTCACACTCGCACTCACACTCTCACTCGCACTCACACTCACACTCGAACTCACACTCACACTCGCACTCACACTCGCACTCGCACCACACTCGCACTCACACTCGCACTCACTCTCGAACTCACGCACTCGCACTCACACTCAAATTGCACTCTTGCTCGCATTCGCACTCACAATCGTACTCACACTCACAATCGCACTCCCACTGGCAATCGCACTCAAACTCACACTTGCCCTCACACTCGCACAAGCACTCGAACTCGCACTCAAACTCACACTACACACGCTCGCACTCACACTCGCAGTCACACTCACACTCGCAATCACACTCCCACTTATACTCGCACTCACTCGCACTCGCAATCACACTCGCACTCACACACTCGCACTCAAATTCGCACTCACACCCACAATTGCCCTCACACTCGCACTCGCATTCACACTCGCACCCGCACTCACGCTCGCACTCGCACTCACACACACAGTCGCACAGGCACTCACACTCACACACACACCCGCACTCGCACTCACACTCGCAGACGAACTCGCACTCACACTCAAAATCGCACTCGCAAAAAAACAAAAAAATAAAAAAACAAAAAAAACAAAAAAACAAAAAACAAAAAAAACAAGGAAAACAAAAAAAGAAAATTAAAAAGAATTGCACTCGCACTCACACTCGCACTCACACTCGCACTCACACTCGCACTCACACTCACACTCGCACTCACACTCGCAGTCACACTCGCACTCGCACTCACACTCGCACTCACACTCGAACTCACGCACTCAGCACTCACACTCAAACTTGCACTCTTGCTCGCACTCGCACTCACACTCCCACTCGCACTCGCTCTCACACTCACACTCACACTCGCACTCACACTCGCACTCACACTCGCACTCGCTCTCACACTAGCACTTGCACTCACACTCACACTCGCACTCGCACTCATATCGAACTCGCACTCACCCTCACACTCAACTCGCACTCGCACTTGAACTCGCACTCGCACTCAAAATCGCACTCGCAAAAAAAGACAAAAAAAACAAAAAAAAACAAAAAAACAAAAAAATATAAAAAAATTGCACTCGCACTCACACTCGCACTCACACTCACACTCGCACTCACACTCGAACTCACGCACTCAAACTCACACTCAAACTTGCACTTTTGCTTGCACTCGCACTCGCACTCACAGTCACACTCGCACTCCCACTCGCACTCACACTCGCACTCACACTCGACACTCACGCACTCGCACTCACACTCAAACTTGCACTCTTGCTCGCACTCGCACTCACACTCGCACTCACACTCACACTGACACACTCGCACACGCACTCACACTCGCACTCACACTCACACTCGCACTCTCACTCGCACTCAAACTTCCACTCACACTCACACTTGCACTCGCACTCACACTCGCACTAGCACTCACACTCACTCTCGCACTCGCACTCGCAATCGCACTCAAACTCCCAGTTGCCCTCACACTCGCACTCACACTCGCACTCGCACTCAAACTCGCACTCACACTCATGCTCGCACTCACACTCGCAGTCACACTCACACTCGCAATCACACTCCCACTTATACTCGCACTCACTCGCGCTCGCACTCACAGTCGCACTCACGCACTCGCACTCAAAATCGCACTCACACTCGCACTCACATTCGCACTCACCCTCGCACTCACGCACTCGCACCCTCACACTCGCACTCTCACACACACTCACACTCAAACGCACACTCGCACTCACACTCTCACCCGCACTTGCACTCACACTCGCAATAGAACACGCACTCGCACTCGCACTCACACACGCACTCGCACTCACAATCACACTCACACTTGCACTCGAAATCGCACTCGATCTCACACTTGCACTCGCACTCACACTTGCACTCACACTCACACTCGCACTCACGCACTCACACTCTTACTCACTTGCACTCGCACTCACACTCGCACTCACACACTCGCACTCACAATTCGCACTCGCACTCTCACTCGCACTCGCACTCACACTCGCACTCACACTCGCACTCACACACTCGCACTCGCACTGAAATTCGCACTCGCACTCTCACTCGCACTCCCACTCACAATCGCAGTCACACTCACACTCGCACTCACACTCCCACTCACACTCGCACTCACTCGCACTCACCCTCGCACTCACACTCGCACTCACAATCCCACTCACACTCGCACTCACACTCGCACTCACTCACACTCGCACTCACACTCAGCACTCAGCAATCCCACTCGCACTCACACTCACACTCCCACTCACACTCGCACTCACTAGCACTCGCACTCACACTGCACTCACGCACTCGCACTCTAATTCGCACTCACACTACACTGCACTCACACTCGCACTCACACTCTCACTCACGCACTCACTCGCACTCGCACTCACATTCGCACTCACACTCACACTCACACACTCACACTCAAACTCGCACTCGCACTCACACTCGCATTCACACTCGCACTCACACTCGCACACAAATCCCACTCGCACTCACACTCGCACTCACACTCACACTCGCAATCACACTCCCACTCACTCGCACTCACTCGCACTCACACTCGCACTCACACTCGCACTCACAATCCACTCACACTCACACTCGCACTCACACTCGCACTGCACTCACACTCGCACTCACACTCGCACTCATACTCGCACTCACACTCGTACTCACTCACACTCGCACTCACACTCGCACTCAGCACTCCCACTCCACTCGCACTCACACTTGCACTCACAATCCCACTCACACTCACACTCGCACTCACTCGCACTCACACTCGCACTCACACTCGCACTCACGCACGTGCACTCAAATTCGCACTCACACTCACACTCCCTCTCACACTCGCATTCACACTCGCACTCACTCATACTCCCACTAACACTCACACTCAGCACTCGCACTCAACCGTGCACTCACACTCGACACTCGCACTCACACTCGCACTCGCATTCCCACTCGCACTCACGCTCGCACTCGCACTCACCCTCACTCTGGCACTCGCAGTCACACTCGCACTCACACTCTCACTCACACTCGAACTCACACGCACTCGCACTCACACTCAAACTTGCACTCTTGCTCGCCCTCGCACTCACTCTCGCACTCGCATCGCACTCAACTCCCACTTGCACTCACACTCGCACTCGCACTCAAACTCGCACTAACCCTCGCGCTCGCACTCACACTCACAGTCACACTCTCACTCGCAATCACACTCCCAATTATACTCGCACTCACTCGCACTCGCACTCACCCTCGCACTCACGCACTCTCTCTCAAATCCGCACTCACACTCGCACTCACACCCGCACTCGCATTCACACTCGCACTCGCACTCACGCTCGCACTCGCACTCACACTCACACTCGCACAGGCACTCGCACTCAGACTCACACTCGCACTCGCACTCACACACTCGCACTCAAACTCGCACTCGCACTCAAAATTGCACTCGCAAAAATAAATAAATAAATAAATAAATAAATTGCACTCGCACTCACACTCGCACTCACACTCGCACTCACTCGCACTCACACTCGCACTCACACTCGAACTCACGCACTCGCACTCACACTGAACTTACACCCACTCGCACCTCACACTCGCACTCACACTCGCACTCCCACTCGCACTCACACTCGCACTCACACTCTCACTCACACTCACACTCGCACTCACACTCCCACTCACACTCGCACTCACACTCGCACTCACACTCGCACTCACACTCACTCTCGCACTCGCAATCGCACTCAAACTCCCACTTGCCCTCACACTCGCACTCACACTCGCACTCGCACTCAAACTCGCACTCACACTCGCAGTCACACTCACACTCGCAATCACACTCCCACTTATACTCGCACTCACTCGCACTCACACTCGCACTCGCGCACTCGCACTCAAATTCGCACTCACACTCACACTCGCACTCACACTCGCACTCACGCACTCCCACCCTCAAACTCGCACTCTCACACACACTCACACTCAACTCACACTCGCACTCCCACACTCGCACACGCACTCAAATTCGCACTCGCACTCTCAGTCACACTCCAATCGCACTCAAACTCCCACTTGCCCTCACACTCGCACTCGCACTCGCACTCAAACTCGCACTCACACTCGCACTCACTCGCACTCACACTCGCACTCACACTCACACTCGCAATCACACTCCCACTTATACTCGCACTCACTCGCACTCGCACTCGCACTCACGCACTCGCACTCAAAATCGCACTCACACACTCGCACTCACACTCGCACTCACATTTGCACTAACCCTCGCACTCACTCGCACTCGCACCCTCACACTCGCACTCTCACACACACTCACACTCAAACTCACACTCGCACTCAAACTCTCACCCGCACTCGCACTCACACTCGCAATCAAAAACGCACTCGCACACGCACTCACACTCGCACTCACACTCACAAATCGCACTCACACACGCACTCGCACTGACAATCACACTCGCACTCGCACTCACACTCGCACTCGAAATCGCACTCGATCTCACACTCGCACTCGCACACACACACTCGCACTCACACTCGCACTTGCACTCACACTCGCACTCACAATTGCACTCACACTCACACTTGCACTCACACTCAAACTCGCACTCACACTCACACTCGCACTCACACTCTCACTCACACTCGCACTCACACTCACGCTCGCACTCACACTCGTACTGAGCACTCGCACTCACACTCAAACTTGCACTCTTGCTCGCACTCACACTCGCACTCACACTCGCACTCCCACTCGCACTCACACTCGCACTCGCAACCACACTCGCACTCACACTCGCACTCACTTCTACTCGCACTCACACTCACTCACGCAATCGCGCTTGCACTCAAACTTGCAATCTCCTCGCACTCGCACTCACACTCGCACTCACACTCACACTGACACACTCGCCTCGCACTCACACTCACACTCTCACTCGCACTCAAACTTCCACTCGCACTCACACTTGCACTCGCACTCACACTCGCACTAGCACTCACACTCACTCTCGCACTCGCACTCAAACTCCCACTTGCCCTCACACTCGCACTCGCACTCGCACTCAAACTCGCACTCACACTCGCAGTCACTCACACTCGCAATCACACTCCCACTCTACTCGCACTCACTCGCACTCACACTCGCACTCACGCACTCGCACTCAAATTCACACTCACACTCACACTCACACTCGCACTCACCCTCGCACTAACGCACTCGCACTCTCACACTCGCACTCTCACACACACTCACACTCAAACTCACACTCGCACTCACACTCTCACCCGCACTCGCACTCCCACTCGCACTCGCACTCACACTCGCACTCACAATCACACTCGCTCTCACACTCGCAATCGTACTCACACTCGCACTCACACATTCGCACTCACACTCGCACTCACACTCGTAGTCACTCGCACTCGCACACACACTCGCACTCACGCACTCGCACTCGCACTCACACTCGCCCTCGCACTCAGACTCATACTCGCACTCGCACTCACACACACTCGCACTCACGCACTCGCACTCGACACGCACTCGCACTCACACTCACACTCGCACTCGCACTCAAACTCGCACTCGCACTCACATTCCCACTCATATTCACACTCGCACTCACACTCGTAATCACTCGCACTCGCACCACACTCGCACTCACGCACTCACACTCGCACTCAAATCTCACTCGCATCACAGTCGCACTCACACTCGCACTCCACTCGCACTAGCACTCACACTCGCACTCAGTCACTCTGCACACACACTCACACTCACACTCGCACTCACTCGTACTCTCACTCACAATCGCACTCACGCACTCACACTCGCACTCACACTCGCACTCACACTCACACTCACACACTCACTCACACTCGCACTCGAACTCACACTCGCACTCGAAAATGCACTCACACTCGCACTCGCACTCACTCTCACACTCGCACTCGCACTCACCCTCGCACTCCGAAAACACGCACTCGCACTCACACTCGCACTCGCACTCACACTCGCACTCACACTCGCACTCGCACTCGCACTCACACTCCCACTTGCACTCACACTCGCACACGCACTCACACTCACACAGTCGCACTCAACATCGAATTCACCTTCCCACTCACACTCACACTCGCACTCACACTCACACTCGCACTCACACTTACACTCGAACTCACTCGCACTCGCACTCACACTCGCCCTCACGCACTTGGACTCGCACTCACATCTCGCACTCGGACTCACACTCGCACTCACACTCACGCACTCGCACTCACACTCGCACACACTCTCGCACTCACACACACACTCGCACTCGCACTCACACTCGCACTCGAACTCTCACTCACACACTCGCACTTTCACTCGCACTCATACTTCCACTCGCACTCAGACTCGCACTCGCACTCACACTCACACGCTCGCACTCAAACTCGCACTCACATTGCCACTAACACTCGCACTCACACTCGCACTCACACTCGCAGTCACAGTCGCTCTCACACTCACACTGGCACACTCGCACTGACACTCATAATCACTCGCACACGCCCTCACAATCGCACTCATGCACTCGAACTCGCACTCACACTCGCACTCGCACTCACAGTCGCACTCACACTCACACTCGCACTCACACTCACATTCGCACTCACACCTCGCACTCACGTCTTACTCACTCGCACTCACACTCACACTCGCACTCGCACTCACACTCGCACTCGAACTCGCACTCGCACTCAAAATTGCACTCGCAAAAAAAAGACAAAAAAACATAAAAAAAACCAAAAACAAAAAATATAAATAAAAAATTGCCCTCGCACTCACACTCACACTCGCACTCACACTCACACTCGCACTCACACTCACACTCGCACTCACACTCGCACTCACACTCGAACTCACGCACTCGCACTCACACTCAAACTTGCACTCTGCTGCACTCGCACTCACACTCGCACTCACACTCACATTCAACACTCACACTCGCACTCACACTCGCACTCACTCGCACTCACACTCGCACTCACACTCACTCTCGCACTCGAAATCGCACTCAAACTCCCACTTGCCCTCACACTCGCACTCGCACTCAGACTCACACTCGCACTCAAACTCGCACTCACACTAGCACTCACACTCACACTCGCAGTCACACTCGCAATCACACTCCCACTTCACACTCGCACTCACACTCGCACTCGCACTCACACTAGCACTCACGCACTCGCACTCAAACTGCACTCACACTCACACTCGCACTCACACTCGCACTCACATTCGCACTAACCCTCGCACTCACGCACTCGCACCTCACACTCGCACTCTCACACACACTCACACTCAACGCACACTCGCACTCACACTCCACTCACTCACACTCGCACTCGCACTCACACTCGCAATCGAAAACGCACTTGCACACACACTCGCACTCGCACTCACACTCGAAATGCACTCACACACGCACTCGCACTCACAATCACACTCGCACTCACACTCGCACTCGAAATCGCACTCGATCTCACACTCGCACTCGCACTCACACTCACACTCACACTCGCACTCCACTCACACTCGCACTCACACCAAACTCGCACTCACACTCGCACTCACACACACACTCGCACTCACACTCGCACTCACGCACTCGCACTCGCACTCAAACTCGCACTCTCACTCGCACTCGAACTCACACTCGCACTCACACTCACACTGACACTCACACTCACGCCACTCGCACACACACTCAAACTTGCTCTCTTGCTCGCACTCACAATCACACTCGCACTCGCACTCACACTCACGCACTCGCACTCACAACTCACACTCGCACTCGCACTCACACTCGCACTCGAAATCGCACTCGATCTCACACTCGCACTCGCACACACACTCACACTCGCACTCGCACTCACACTCGCACAGCACTCGCACTCACACTCACACTCGCACTCGCACTCACACTCGCACTCGAACTCGCACTCGCACTCAAAATCGCACTCGCAAAAAAACAAAAAAAAACAAAAAAAACAAAAAACAAAAAAAAACAAAAAAAAAAAAATAAAAAAAATTGCACTCACACTCACACTCGCACTCACACTCGCACTCACACTCACACTCACACTCACACTCGCACAGCACTCGCACTCACACTCACACTCGCACTCACACTCACACTCGCACTCACACTCGCACTCACACTCGAACTCACGCACTCGCACTCACACTCGCACTCACACTCACTACTCGCACTCGCACTCACACTCACACTCACACTCGCACTCACACTCGCACTCACACTCGCACTCACACTCGCACTCACTCACACTCGCACTCACACTCACACTCGCACTCGCAATCGCACTCAAACTCCCACTGCCCTCACACTCGCACTCGCACTCACACTCGCACTCGCACTCACACTCGCACTCACACTCGCACTCACACTCACACTTCCACTCACACTCACACTCGCAATCACACTCCCACTCATCCTCGCACACACTCGCACTCGCACTCACACTCGCACTCACGCACTCGCACTCACACTCGCACTCACACTCACACTCGCACTCACACTCGCACTCACCCTCGCACTCACGCACTCGCACTCACACTCACACTCGCACTCTCACACACACTCACACTCACACTCACACTCGCACTCACACTCTCACACTCGCACTCACACTCACACTCGCAATCGACAACGCACTCGCACACACACTCGCACTCGCACATCACAATCGCACTCACACACGCACTCGCACACACAATCACACTCACACTCGCACTCACACTCGCACTCGACACTCACACTAGCACTCACGCACTCACACTCGCACTCACTCGCACTCGCACTCACACTCGCACTCACACACTGCACTCGCACTCAACCTCGCACTCGCACTCTCACTCGCACACTCGCACTCACACTCGCACTCACACTCACACTCGCACTCACACTCCCACTCACACTCGCACTCACACTCGCACTCACGCACTCGCACTCACACTCGCACTCACACTCGCACTCACACTCACACTCGCACTCACACTCGCACTCACACTCGCACTCACACTCCCACTCACGCACTCGCACTCACACTCGCACTCGCACTCTCACACACACTCGCACTCACACTCACACTCACACTCACACTCTCACCTCGCACTCACACTCACACTCGCACTCGAATGCACTCGCACTCACACTCGCACTCACACTCGCATCGCACTCACACACTCACTCGCACTCACACTCACACTCGCACTCACACTCGCACTCGAACTCGCACTCACACTCACACTCGCACTTGCACACACACTCACAACTGCACTCGCACTCGCACTCGCACTCGAACTCGCACTCACACTCTCACTTGCACTCACACTCCACTCACACTCACACTCACACTCACACTCGCACTCGCACTCACACTCCAACTCACACTCGCACTCACACTCACACACTCGCACTCACACTCGCACTCACACTCCCACTCGCACTCACACTCACACTCACACTCGCACTCACACTCGCACTCACACTCGCACTAACTCGCACTCGCACTCACACTCCCACTCATGCACTCACACTCGCACTCGAACTCACACTCGCACTCACACTTCACTCACATCACACTCACACTCGAACTCACACTCGCACTCACTGCACTCGCACTCACACTCGCACTCAGCACTCGCACTCGCACTCACACTCGCACTCACACTCGCACTCACACTCGCACTCACAATCGCACTCACACTCACACTCGCACTCGCACTCACACTCGCAATCACACTCACACTCGCACTCACACTCGCACTCACACACGCACTCGCACTCACACTCGCACACACTCTCGCACTCACACTCACACTCGCACTCACACTCGCACTCACACTAGCACTCACTCGCACTCACTCTCGCACTCACGCACTCGCACTCCACACACAATCGCACTCACACTCGCACTCGCACTCACACTCGCACTCACACTCGCACTCACACTCGCACTCACACTCACACTCGCACTCACACTCGCATTCCCACTCACACTCGCACTCGCACTCACACTCACTCGCACTCACACTCGCACTCACACTCACACTCACACTCACCTCTATACTCGCACTCACACTCACACTCGCACTCACACTCGCACTCGACACATCACACTCGCACTCACACTCGCACTCTCACTCACACTCGCACTCCCACTCACATCGCACTCGACACTCGCACTCACACTCGCACTCACACTCACACTCGCACTCACATGCACTCACACTCGCACTCACTCACACTCGCACTCACACGCACTCACGCACTCGCACTAGCACTCAATCTTGCACTCGCACTCACACTCGCACTCACACTCGCACTACAATCCCACTCACACTCACACTCGCACTCACACTCGCACTCGCACTCACACTAGCACTCACACTCGCACTCACACTCGCACTCACACTCGCACTCACACTCGCACTCACACTCACACTCGCACTCACACTCACACTCAGCACTCGCACTCAAACTCGCACTCGCACTTCACTCGCACTCACACTCACACTCGACACTCGCACTCGCACTCACACTCACACTCACACTTGCACTCACACTCAACACTCGCACTCGCACTCATACTCGCACTCACACTCACACTCGCACTCGCACTCACACTCACACTCGCACTCGAACTCGCACTCTCAGTAAAAATCGCACTCGCAAAAACACAAAAAACAACAAAAAAAACCAAAAAAACAGAAAAACAAAAACAAAAAAACAAAAAAATAAAAAAATAAAAAAAATTGCACTCGCACTCACACTCGCACTCACACTCGCACTCACACTCACACTCGCACTCACACTCACACTCACACTCGCACTCACACTCGAAATAACGCACTCGCACTAACACACAAACTGCACTCTGCTCACACTCGCTCTCACACTCGCACTCACACTCCCCACTCGCACTCGCACTCACACTCGCACTCACACTCGCACTCACACTCGCACTCGCACTCACACTCGCATCTCATGCACTCGCACTCGCACTCACACTCGCACTCTCACTCGCACTCACACTCGCACTCACACTCACACTGACACACTCGCACTCGCACTCACACACGCACTCGCACTCACACTCACACTCGCACTCTCACTCGCACTCACACTCCACTCGCACTCACACTCGCACACACTCTCGCACTCACACTCACACTCGCACTCACACTCACACTCGCACTCACTCACACTCGCATTCACACTCACACTCTGCACTCGACTCACAATCGCACTCACACTCACACTCGCACTCACACTCACACTCGCACTCGCACTCACATTCGCACTCGAACTCACACTCACACTCGCACTCACACTCGCACTCGAACTCGCACTCTCAGTAAACATCGCACTCGCAAAAAACAAAAAAAAACAAAAAACACAGAAAAACAAAAACACAAAAAATAAAAAATTGCACTCGCACTCACTCGCACTCACACTCGCACTCACACTCACACTCGCCACTCACACTCACACTCGCACTCACACTCGCACTCGCACTCACACTCGCACTCACACTCGCACTCACACTCGCACTCGACATGCACTCACACTCGCACTCACTCTCACACCTCGCACTCGCACTCACACTCGCACTCACACACTCGCACTCACACTCGCACTCACATTCCACTCGCACTCGCACTCACACTCGCACTCGCACTCACACTCACACTCGAACTCGCACTCGCACTCACACTCGCACTCACACTCACACTAGCACTCGCACTCACTCACACTCGCACTCACACTCATAATCACTCGCACTCGCACTCACAATCGCACTCACTGCACTCGCACTCGCACTCAAACTCGCACTCGCACTCAATCGCACTCACACTCGCACTCACACTCACATTCGCACTCACACTCGCACTCACGTCTCTCACTCGCACTCCCACTCACACTCGCACTCACACTCGCACTCGCACTCGCACTCGCACTCACACTCACATCGCACTCACAAAAAAAACAAAAAAACAGACTCAAACAACACATCAAATCACACTCGCACTCGCACTCACACTCACACTCACACTCACACTCACACTCGCACTCACACTCACACTCGCACTCACACTCGCACTCGAACTCACACTCGCACTCACACTCACACTCGCACTCACACTCGCACTCAGCACTCACACTCACACTCACACTCGCACTCTACTCGCACTCGCACTCACACTCGCACTCACACTCACACACTCGCACTCACACTCGCACTCACACTCACACTCGCACTCACACTCACACTCGCACTCACACTCGCACTCACACTCACACTCGCACTCACACTCGCACTCACACTCGCACTCACACTCACACTCGCACTCTGCTCACACTCGCACTCACACTCGCACTCACACTCACACTCGCACTCACACTCGCACTCACACTCGCACTCACACTCGCACTCACTCGCACTCGCACTCACACTCGCACTCACCACTCGCACTCGCACTCACACTGCACTCACCTCGCACTCGCACTCACACTCGCACTCACACTCACACTCACACTCGCACTCGCACTCACACTCGCACTCACACTCACACTCACACTCGAACTCACTCGCACTCGCACTCACACTCGCACTCACACTCGCACTCACACTCGCACTCACACTCACACTCGCACTCACACTCGCACTCACACTCGCACTCACACTCACACTCACACTCGCACTCACACTCGCACTCACACTCGCACTCACACTCGCACTCACACTCACACTCGCACTCACACTCACACTCGCACTCACACTCACACTCGCACTCGCACTCACACTCGCACTCACACTCACACTCGCACTCACACTCACACTCGCACTCACACTCGCACTCACACTCGCACTCACACTCCACTCACACTCGCACTCACACTCGCACTCACACTCGCACTCACACTCGCACTCACACTCACACTCGCACTCACACTCGCACTCACACTCACACTCGCACTCACACTCACACTCGCACTCACACTCGCACTCACACTCACACTCGCACTCACACTCACACTCACACTCACACTCGCACTCACACTCACACTCGCACTCACACTCGCACTCACACTCACACTCGCACTCACACTCACACTCACACTCGCACTCACACTCACACTCGCACTCACACTCGCACTCACACTCACACTCGCACTCGCACTCACACTCACACTCGCACTCACACTCGCACTCGCACTCACACTCGCACTCGCACTCACACTCGCACTCGCACTCGCACTCACACTCGCACTCACACTCACTCGCACTCACACTCACACTCGCACACACACTCGCACTCACACTCACACTCACACTCACACTCACACTCGCACTCACACTCACACTCGCACTCACACTCACACTCGCACTCACACTCGCACTCACACTCGCACTCACACTCACACTCGCACTCACACTCGCACTCACTCACACTCGCACTCACACTCACACTGCACTCCACTCGCACTCACACTCGCACTCACACTCGCACTCACACTCGCACTCACACTCGCACTCACACTCACACTCGCACTCACACTCGCACTCACACTCGCACTCACACTCGCACTCACACTCACACTCACATCGCACTCGCACTCACACTCGCACTCACTCGCACTCGCACTCACACTCGCACTCACACTCACACTGCACACTCACACTCGCACTCACACTCACACTCGCACTCACACTCGCACTCACACTCCACTCACACTCACACTCGCACTCGCACTCACACTCGCACTCACACTCACACTCACACTCGCACTCGCACTCACACTCACACTCGCACTCACACTCACACTCGCACTCGCACTCACACTCGAACTCGCACTCACACTCGCACTCGCACTCACACTCGCACTCACACTCACACTCGCACTCACACTCCACTCACACTCGCACTCACACTCACACTCGCACTCGCACTCACACTCGCACTCACACTCGCACTCACACTCACACTCGCACTCACACTCGCACTTGCACTCACACTCGCACTCACCACTCGCACCTCACACTCGCACTCTCACACACACTCACACTCACACTCACACTCGCACTCACACTCTCACTCGCACTCGCACTCACACTCGCACTCAACCACTCGCACTCACACTCGCACTCACACTCACACTCGCACTCACACTCGCACTCGCACTCACACTCACACTCGCACTCACACTCACACTCGCACTCACACTCGCACTCGCACTCGCACTCACACTCACACTCGCACTCACACTCGCACTGCACTCACACTCACACTCGCACTCACACTCACTCGCACTCACACTCACACTCGCACTCACACTCGCACTCACACTCGCACTCACACTCACACTCGCACTCACACTCACACTCACACTCGCACTCACACTCACACTCGCACTCGCACTCACACTCGCACTCACACTCGCACTCACTGCACTCGCACTCACACTCGCACTCACACTCACACTCGCACTCACACTCGCACTCACACTCGCACTCACTCACTCGCACTCACACTCACACTCACACTCGCACTCACACTCCACTCACTCGCACTCACACTCGCACTCACACTCACACTCACACTCGCACTCGCACTCACACTCACACTCACACTCGCACTCACACTCATCGCACTCACACTCGCACTCGCACTCACACTCGCACTCGCACTCACACTCACACTCGCACTCGCACTCACACTCCACTCGCACTCACACTCGCACTCGCACTCGCACTCACACTCGCACTCACACTCGCACTCACTCACACTCGCACTCACACTCACACTCACTCGCACTCACACTCGCACTCACACTCGCACTCACACTCGCACTCACACTCACACTCACACTCGCACTCACACTCGCACTCACACTCGCACTCACACTCGCACTCACACTCGCACTCACACTCACACTCACACTCACTCACACTCGCACTCACACTCACACTCGCACTCACCACTCGCACTCGCACTCACACTCGCACTCACACTCACACTCGCACTCACACTCACACTCGCACTCACACTCACACTCACACTCGCACTCACACTCGCACTCGCACTCGCACTCACACTCGCACTCACGCACTCACACTCGCACTCACACTCACACTCGCACTCACACTCACACTCGCACTCACACTCGCACTCACACTCGCACTCACACTCACACTCGCACTCACACTCACTCGCACTCGCACTCACACTCACACTCGCACTCGCACTCACACTCACACTCGCACTCACACTCACACTCGCACTCACACTCGCACTCACACTCGCACTCACACTCACACTCGCACTCACACTCGCACTCACACTCCACTCACTCACTCGCACTCACACTCCACTCACACTCGCACTCGCACTCACACTCGCATCCTCGCACTCGCACTCACACTCGCACTCACACTCACACTCGCACTCACACTCGCACTCACACTCACACTCGCACTCACACTCACACTCACTCGCACTCACACTCGCACTCACACTCACTCACACTCGCACTCACACTCACACTCGCACTCACACTCACCGCACTCGCACTCACACTCGCACTCGCACTCACACTCGCACTCACACTCACACTCGCACTCACACTCGCACTCGCACTCACACTCGCACTCACACTCGCACTCACACTCGCACTCACACTCATCACTCGCACTCGCACTCACACTCGCACTCACGCACTCGCACTCGCACTCACACTCGCACTCGCACTCACACTCGACTCACTCGCACTCGCACTCACACTCGCACTCACGCACTCGCACTCGCACTCACACGCACTCGCACTCACGCACTCGCACTCGCACTCACACTCGCACTCGCACTCACACTCCCACTCATATCACACTCGCACTCACTCGCACTCACACTCGCACTCACACTCGCACTCACACTCGAATCACTCGCACTCGCACTCACACTCGCACTCACGCACTCACACTCGCACTCAAATCTCACTCGCAATCACACTCGCACTCACACTCGCACTCCACTCGCACTCAGCACTCACACTCGCACTCAGTCACTCTGCACACACACTCACACTCACACTCGCACTCACACTCGCACTCACACTCGCACTCACCACTCACACTCGCACTCACACTCGCACTCACACTCACACTCACACTCACACTCGCACTCACACTCACACTCGCACTCACACTGCACTCACACTCGCACTCGCACTCACTCACACTCGCACTCACACTCGCACTCACACTCGCACTCGCACTCGCACTCACACTCGCACTCACACTCGCACTCGCACTCGCACTCACACTCCACTCGCACTCACACTCGCACTCGCACTCACACTCACACTCGCACTCAACACTCACCTTCGCACTCACACTCACACTCGCACTCGCACTCACACTCGCACTCACACTCACACTCGCACTCACTCGCACTCGCACTCACACTCGCACTCACTCACTCGCACTCACACTCACACTCAGCACTCGCACTCGCACTCACAATCGCACTCGCACTCACACTCGCACTCACACTCACACTCGCACTCGCACTCGCACTCACACTCGCACTCGCACTCACACTCACACTCGCACTCGCACTCACACTCGCACTCGCACTCACACTCACACTCGCACTCGCACTCACACTCGCACTCACACTCACACTCACTCGCACTCACACTCACACTCACTCACACTCACACTCGCACTCACACTCGCACTCACTCGCACTCACACTCACACTCGCACTCACACTCACACTCGCACTCACACTCGCACTCACACTCACACTCGCACTCACACTCGAACTACGCACTCGCACTCACACAAACTCGCACTCACACTCACACTCGCACTCACTGCACTCACACTCGCACTCACACTCGCACTCACTCACACTCACACTCGCACTCACACTCACACTCGCACTCACACTCGCACTCACACTCACACTCGCACTCACACTCGCACTCACACTCGCACTCACACTCGCACTCGCACTCACACTCGCACTCACACTCGCACTCACACTCGCACTCACACTCGCACTCGCACTCACACTCGCACTCACACTCACACTCACTCGCACTCGCACTCACACTCGCACTCACACTCGCACTCGCACTCACACTCGCACTCACTCACTCGCACTCACACTCGCACTCACACTCACACTCACACTCGCACTCGCACTCACACTCGCACTCGCACTCACACTCACACTCGCACTCACACTCGCACTCACACTCCACTCGCACTCACACTCGCACACACTCGCACTCACACTCACACTCGCACTCACACTCACACTCGCACTCACTCACTCGCACTCACACTCGCACTCAGCACTCGCACTCACACTCGCACTCGCACTCACACTCGCACTCACACTCACACTCGAACTCGCACTCGCACTCACACTAGCACTCGCACTCACACTCACACTCGCACTCGCACTCACACTCGCACTCACACTCACACTCGCACTCGCACTCACACTCGCACTCACACTCGCACTCACTCACTCACTCGCACTCACACTCGCACTCGCACTCACACTCGCACTCACACTCACACTCGCACTCACACTCGCACTCGCACTCACACTCGCACTCGCACTCACACTCGCACTCACACTCACACTCGCACTCACTCGACACTCACACTCACACTCACACTCACACTCGCACTCACTCGCACTGCACTCACACTCGCACTCGCACTCACACTCGCACTCGCACTCACACTCGCACTCACACTCGCACTCGCACTCACACTCGCACTCGCACTCACACTCACTGCACTCACACTCACACTCGCACTCGCACTCGCACTCACACTCCATGCACTCACACTCGCACTCGCACTCACACTCACACTCGCACTCAACTCGCACTCACACTCCACTCACACTCGCACTCACACTCGCACTCACACTCGCACTCACACTCGCACTCACACTCACACTGACTCACTCGCACTCGCACTCACACTCGCACTCACGCACTCGCACTCGCACTCACACTCGCACTCGCACTCACACTCACACTCGCACTCACACTCACACTCGCACTCACACTCGCACTCACACTCACACTCGCACTCACACTCGCACTCACTCACACTCGCACTCACACTCGCACTCACACTGCACTCACATCGCACTCACACTCGCACTCGCACTCACACTCACACTCGCACTCACACTCGCACTCGCACTCACACTCGCACTCGCACTCAAATCGCACTCGCAAAAACAAACAAAACAAACAAAACAAAAACAAATAAAATAAAAATTGCACTCGCACTCACACTCGCACTCACACTCGCACTCACACTCGCACTCGCACTCACACTCACACTCGCACTCACACTCGCACTCACTCGACTCGCACTCACACTCACACTCGCACTCTCACTCGCACTAACACTCGCACTCACACTCGCACTCACCACTCGCACTCACACTCGCACTCACACTCTCACTCACTCGCACTCGCACTCGCACTCACACTCGCACTCACACTCACACTCGCACTCACTCACACTCGCACTCACACTCTCACTCACGCACTCGCACTCGCACTCACACTCGCACTCTCACTCGCACTCGCACTCACACTCGCACTCACACTCACACTCACACTCGCACTCGCACTCACACTCGCACTCGCACTCACACTCACACTCGCACTCACACTCGCACTCACACTCCACTCGCACTCACACTCGCACTCACACTCGCACTCACACTCACACTCGCACTCACACTCACACTCGCACTCACTCACACTCGCACTCACACTCGCACTCGCACTCGCACTCACACTCGCACTCGCACACACTCGCACTCACACTCGCACTCGCACTCACACTAGCACTCGCACTCACACTCACACTCGCACTCGCACTCACACTCGCACTCGCACTCACACTCACACTCGCACTCACACTCGCACTCACACTCGCACTCGCACTCAAATCGCACTCGCAAAAAACAAAAAAAAAAAACAAAAAAACAAAAAAAACAAAAAACAAAAACAAAAAACAAAAAAAATAAAAAAATTGCACTCGCACTCACACTCACACTCACACTCGCACTCACACTCGCACTCGCACTCACACTCGCACTCTCACACACACTCACACTCACACTCACACTCGCACTCACACTCTCACTCGCACTCGCACTCACACTCGCACTCGAAACGCACTCGCACTCACACTCGCACTCACACTCGCACTCGCACTCACACTCGCACTCGCACTCACACTCACACTCGCACTCACACTCACACTCGCACTCACACTCGCACTCACACTCGCACTCGCACTCACACTCGCACTCGCACTCACACTCACACTCGCACTCACACTCACACTCGCACTCAGCACTCACACTCGCACTCAATCGCACTCACACTCGCACTCACACACTCGCACTCGCACTCACACTCGCACTCGCACTCACATCGCACTCGCACTCACACTCGCACTCACACTCACACTCGCAATCACACTCCCACTCACACTCGCACTCGACTCGCACTCGCACTCACACTCGCACTCACGCACTCGCACTCAGCACTCGCACTCAACTCGCACTCACACTCGCACTTCACTCGAACTCATACTTCCACTCGCACTCACACTCGCACTCGCACTCACACTCACACGCTCGCACTCACACTCGCACTCACATTGCCACAACATCGCACGCACACTCGCACTCGCACTCACACTCATACTCACACTCGCTCTCACACTCACACTCGCACTCACACTCGCACTCACACTCATAATCACTCGCACTCGCCCACACAATCGCACTCATGCACTCGCACTCACACTCAAACTCGCACTCACACTCACACTCACACTCACACTCGCACTCACACTCACACTCGCACTCACACTCGCACTCACGTCTACTCGCACTCACACTCACACTCGCACTCGCACTCACACTCGCACTCGAACTCGCACTCGCACTCAAAATCGCACTCGCAAAAAAAAAACAAAAAAAACAAAAAAACAAAAAAACAAAAAAATAAATAAAAAATAAAAAAAATTGCACTCGCACTCACACTCGCACTCACACTCACACTCGCACTCACACTCACACTCGCACTCACACTCGCACTCGCACTCACACTCGCACTCACACTCACACTCGCACTCGCACTCACTCAACTGCACTCACACTCGCACTCACACTCGCACTCACACTCGCACTCGCACTCACACTCGCACTCACACTCGAACTCGCACTCACACTCGCACTCGCACTCACACTCGCACTCGCACTCACACTCGCACTCGCACTCACACTCACACTCGCACTCGCACTCACACTCGCACTCGAACTCGCACTCGCACTCAAATCGCACTCGCAAAAAAACAAAAAAATAACAAAAAAAACAAAAAACAAAAAAAAAAACAAAAAAAAATAAAAAAATAAAAAAATTGCACTCGCACTCACACTCACACTCGCACTCACACTCACACTCACACTCGCACTCACACTCGCACACTCGCACTCGCACTCACACTCACACTCGCACTCTGCTCGCACTCGCACTCACACTCGCACTCACACTCGCACTCACACTCGCACTCGCACTCACACTCACACTCGCACTCACACTCGCACTCACACTCACACTCACACTCGCACTCACGCACTCGCACTCAAATTCGCACTCACACTCGTACTTTCACTTAACCCGTACCCTAAACCTAACCCTAACCCTAACCCTAAACCATACCCTAACCGTAAATCTAACACGTACCCTAACCCTAACCCGTACCCTAACCATAACCGTACCCTTATCTCAACCCTACCCAATCCTAACCCTAACCCATACACTAACCACACCCTAACCCATATCCTAAACCGAACCCGTACCCTAACCTTAACCTAACCATAACCCGTACACTAACCCTAACCCTAACCCTAACCTGTACTCTAACCCTAACCCTTACCGTACCCTAACCCTAACACCTAACCCTAATCCTAACCCATATCCTAACCCTAACACTAATCCTAACGTAACCCTAACCTGTACCATAACCTGTACCCTAAACCTAAACCGTACCTAACCCTAACCCAATACCTAACCCGTACTCAAACCCTAAACCTAACCCGTACCCTAAACCTAATACTAACCCGTACCCTACCCTTAACCTAACCCTAAAGCTAACCCTAAACCTAACCACTGTAACCTAACCCTAACCCTAAACCTAACCCTAACCCTAATCTGTACCCTAACCCTAACCCAAACCGTAACCCTAAACCTAACCCGTACCCAAACCCTACCCTAACCCATACCCTAAAGCTAAACCATACACTAACCCTAACCCAAAACCTAAACTCTACCCAAACCCTAAACTAACCCGTACCCTAACCCTACACCTACACCTAACCCGTACCCTAAACCTAACCCTAACCTGTACCCTAGCTCTTATCCTAACCCTAAAGCTAAACCTAACCCTAACCTGTACCCTAACCTATACCCTAAACCTAACCTAACCCATACCCTATTCCTAACCCAAACCCAATCCTGACCTAACCCTAAACCTAACCCTAACCCGAATCCGTACCCTAACCCTAACCCAAACCATAACCCTAAACCTAACCGTACCCAAACCCTAACCCTAAACCGTACCCTAAACCTTACCCTAACCCTAACCCTAACCCGAACCGTAACCCTAACCCTAACCCTAACCCTACCCTAACCCTAACCCATAACCTAACACTAAACCTAACCCTAACCCGTACTCTAACCCTAAACCGCAACTAACCCTAAACTTAACCCTAATCCGTACCCTAACCAGTACCTAACCCTAACCCTAACCTAACCGCACCCTAACCGTAAACCAATCGTACCCTAACCCTAGACCTAACCCTAAGACTAACCCGTACCCGTACCCTAACCCTAACCCTAACCCATACCCTAACCCTAACCGAAACACTAACCTAACCCTAACCCATACCCTAAACCTAACCCTAACCTAACCCAAAACCTAACCCTAACCCTAACACAACAGTACTATATGCCATACCCTAACCCGTACACTAACCCTAACCCTACTGTACCCTAACCCTAACATGTACCCTAACCCGTAACCTAACCCATACCCTAACCCTAACCCTAACACTAACCCTAACCCTAACCTATACCCTAACCCTAACCGTATCTAACCCGTACCCTAACCCTAACCTAAACCTAACACTAACCCGTACCTAAACCTAACGTAACCCTAACCCTAACCCTACCCTAAACCTAAACCTAACCCGTACCCTAACCCTAACCCGTACCTATCCCGTACCATAACCCTAAACCGTACCCTAACCCTAACCTGTAACCTAACCCTAACCCATACCCTAACCCTAACTCGTACCCTAACCTAACCCGTACCCTAACCTACTCCTAAACGTACCCTAACCCTAACCCTAACCGCAACCTAACCCTAACCCTAACCCTAACACTACCCTAACCCTAACCCATACCTTAACCCTAACCTGTACTCTAACCCTAAACTAACCCTAACCGAAACCATACCATAACCCTAACCCTAACCCGTACCCTAACCCTAACCCTAAACTAACCTAACCCTAATCTGTAACCAATGCTAACCGTAACCCGTACACTAACCCTAACCCGTACCCTAACCCTAACCCATACCCTAACCCTAACCTAACTCTAACCCGTAACCTTACCTAACCCTAACCCATACCCTAACCCTAACCCTTACCCTAACCCTAACCCTAACCTACTCTAACCCTAACCCTAACCCGCACCCTAACCCTAACCCGTACCCTAACCCTAACCCTATCCCTAATCCTAAACGTACCCTAACTCGTACCCTAATCCTAACCTAAACCTAACCCTACCCTAACCCTAACCCGTACCCTAACCCTAACCCTAACCGTACCCTAACCCTAATCATACCCTAACCCTAACCCGTACTCTAACCCTAAACCTAAGCCTAACCCTAAACCTAACACTTACCCTAACCCTAACCCATAACGTTACCCTAACCCTACCCGTACCCTAACCCTAAACCATACCCTAAACCTAACCCTAACCCTAACCCGTACCCTAACCATAACCTAACCCTAACCCATACCCTAACCCTAACCCGTACCCTAACCTAACCTAACCCTAACCCTAACCCATACCCTAACCCTAACCCGTACCCTAACCCTAACCCTAACCATAACCGTACCTAACCCTAAACCGTACCCTAACCCTTACCTAACCCTAACCCTAAACCTAACCGTACCCTAACCCAAACCCTAAACCTAACCCTAAACTGTACCTAACCCTAACCCTAACACTTACCCTAACCCTAACCCATACCTAACCCTAACCCGTACCCTAACCTCAACCCATACCCTAACCTAACCCTAACCCTATCCTAACCCTAACCGTACCCAAACCCTAACCTAACCCTAACCGTACCCTAACCTAAACCTAACCCATACCCTAACCTACCTAACCCTAACCCTACCTACCTAACCCTAACCCTAACCCTAACCCATACCCTAACCTAACCCTAACCCTAACTCATACCCTAACCCTAACCCTAACCTAACCTAACCCTAACCTGTACCCTAAACCTAACCTTCACTAACCCTAACCCAAACCTAACCCGTACCCTAACCCTAAACCTAACCCGTACCCTAACCCTAACCCTACCCCTAACCCTACCCTAAACCTAAACCTAACCCGTACCCTAACCTAAACCTAACCCCAACCTATCCTAACCCTAACCCTAACCTGACCCTAACCCTAAACCTAACCCTAACTCTAACCGTACCCTAACCTAACCTAACCATAACCCTAAACCTAACACGTACCCAAACCCTAACCCTAAACGTAACCTAACCCTAACCCTAACCCTAAACCTATCCTAACCCTAACCCTACCCTAACCTAAACCTAACCCTAACCCTACCCTAACCCTAAAC
>NW_026575103.1:90000-190000 GCF_905146905.1 Nyctereutes procyonoides
GTTTATTTGTGAGGAGAGTTTTAAATTACAGATGTATTAATGGGTAAGATTTTAAGGATATTTATTAGTTGGCTAGAACTGCCATAGCAAAGTACTATAGACTGAGTGGTTTAATAACAGAAATGTATGTTCTCCACGTTCTGGAGGCCTGAAGGCTAAGACCCAGGTGTCAGCTGGATTGGTTCTGTCCAAGGCCTCTCTCCTTGGCTTGTAGACCGCATCTCTTCCCTGCATATTCATACCACCTTTCCTGTGTGTCTGTATCCTGATCTCTTCTTGTTTCCTTAGAATTACAGGTTTTCTCAAGTTCCTGTTTGATTATTTATTATTTATTTATTTATTTATTTATTTATTTATCAGATTGTAAAGTGTATTTTCCACAATCCCATAGAAAGGAAATTTAGGCAGTTTCTAATTTTTATATAATACATTTCATGGTAATTAACATATTTGGGGACACACATGTGGAGTTTTTTAAGTTTTTACTATTAAGTATAGTTGACTAATCCCCTTTTCTTTTTTAAAATATTTGTATTTATTTATGGTAGTCACAGAGAGAGAGAGAGAGGCAGAGACACAGGCAGAGGGAGAAGCAGGCTCCATGCACCGGGAGCCCGATGTGGGAATCGATCCCAGGTCTCCAGGATTGCGCTCTGGGCCAAAGGCAGGCGCAAAACTGCTGCGACACCCAGGGATTCCGACTGATCCCCTTTTCTTATAAAAACACCAGTCATGTGGCAGATGGGGATCTCAGTTGGCTAAGTGTCTGACGCTTGGCTTTTGGCTCAGGTCATGATCTCCTGGATTGTGGGATGGAGTTCTGGGTCAGGCTCTGTGCTGAGTGAGGAGTCTGCTTGAGAATTCTCTCCCACTGTGCCCCCGCCCCCAACTAGTGCATGTGCTCACGCACATAAATAAATAAATAAATAAATAAATAAATAAATAAATAAATAAATAAATATTTTAAAAAATACTACTAGTCATATTGAAATATAACCATTCCTAATGATATTTCACTTATACTTCATAATCTTTTTAAAGATCCTATCTCTAAATACATTTAAAAGTATTGAGGGTTAAGACTTTAACACATGAATTTGGTGGTGGTAGGGGGACAGGGAGTACAATTCAGCCCACAAGAGGAATTTTATGTGTGGTATGAGGTAAAGGTTGGGTTTATTTTGTTTTCCATATAGATAATTAGTTGTCCCAACCCCATTTGTTGAAAGATAATCATTTTCATCATTGATTTACCTTGGCACCTTTGTCAAAAATTTGTTGATCATAAATACATGTGGCTCTAATTTTGAACTGTCTGTAACAGTGATCTAAGTGTCTGTCTTTGTATTAAAACTACATTGCTTAATAACAGCAGCTCTGTAGGAAACCTTGAGAGCAGGTAGGTAAGTCTTCCAAATTTGCTCTTTTTCAAAATAGTTTTGGCTCTTCTAGGTCTCTTCATTTCCATATACATTTGAGAATCGATTTTTCAGTTTCTACAAAAGAAGATTCTGAACTAGAGATCACTTTGGGGGGAATTAACACCATAATAGTACCCAATTCAGGAGCAACTTTATCTCTCCATTTATTAAGGTATCTAATTTTTATCAGTAGTGTTTTATAGATTTTTAATATGTATAAAGTATGTCTTGGATATATCTTATTAAATTGATCCCTAAGTCTTTTGTGTCTTTATGCTATTATCTTAAAATTTCATTTCCAGTTGTTTATTGTGATATAGAGATATAATTGCTTTTCATGTATGGATATGTCTTTTGGCCCTGATACATTAACCAATTAGGTTGCAGTAACCTTTTGTAAATTTCTTAGTACGCACTTACATTACCTGCAAATAAAGACGGTTCTACTTTCGTCTTTCGATCTATGGGTTTCTTTTTTAAATTCTTGCCTTATTGCACTGTTTAGGACATCCAGAAGAATGTTGAATAGAAATGGTGAGAAACGAGATCCGAGCAAGGACATCTTTACGTGGTTCCTGATCAGGGGAAAAGACTTCAGCCTTTCACCGTTCAGTATATTGGTGGAAATGCTTTTGTAGATACTGGGACAAATAAATAGAAAACTTATTCCACCTTTTTTAGCATGGAGGATTTTACTGAGCCTTCTGTTTTTAAAGATTTTATTTATTTATTTATTCATGAGGGACACAGAGAGTGACAGAGACATCAGGAGAGGGATAAGCAGGCTCCCTGTGAGGAGCCCGATGTGGGACTTGATTCCAGGACCCCGGATCATGGCTTGAGCCAAAGGCAGACGTTCAACCACTGAGCCACCCAGGTTTCCCTTTATTGAGCTTTCTTCATGGTTGTACATAATGATGCTCAAATTAATAGGAAGTGTACAAAATTCTCACTCAGAGTGAAGTCGTGACAGTCTTTTTTTGGTTTTGATATTTTATTTTTTAAAGTAAGTTCTACACCCAACATGGGGCTCGAAATCATAACCCTGAGGTTAAGAGTTGCATCCTCCACTGACTAAGCCAGCCAGATACCTCAAGACTATGACATTCTTATAAAATATCTTCATAAACCTCATTGGGTCTTATGTTATAGAAGTACACCAATATCCTGTTATATAAAGACTTCTGGGCTGAGAGGATCCTGGCTGAACACAATGAGAAAACTATGTTCAGAGTGAGAAAAGATGGTGAATAGCACCAGTACAAAATTATTCAGCTCCAGTCTGTCATACTTTGGTCTATATATTTACTTAATTCTATTTTTCTCCTCTCAGGGTTAATATTAATTTAATAACGGGTTTCCAGGGTGACTACCAGTTAAAGAGAACTTTCTTTGCAGTTCATGGATTTTCATGGGCCTGCCTTTCACATTATTACATTTCATACAAGATCCAAGTTTTAAAAGACAGGAGGAGGGGCAAGATGGCGGAAGAGTAGGGTCCCCAAATCACCTGTCCCCACCAAATTACCTAGATAACCTTCAAATCATCATGAAAATCTATGAATTCGGCCTGAGATTAAAAGAGAGAACAGCTGGAATGCTACAGTGAGAAGAGTTCGTGCTTCTATCAAGGCAGGAACGGGGGAAAAAGAATTAAAGAAACAAAAGGCATTCCAGGGGGAGGATCCCCACGAGGAGCCGGGCTAACGCAGGGGCGAGTGACCCCAGGACAGGAAAGCTCCGTCCCGGAAAAGCAGGAGCTTCACCAATCTTCCCGGGCAGAAAGGCACTCACAGGGAGTTAAAGCAGGACCCCAGGAGGGCGGGGATGCCCTCAGGCTCCCTGGGACACTAACAGAGCAACTGCGCACCGGGGAGAGTGCGCTGAACTCCCTAAAGGGCTGCAGCGCACACACGGCTTGACCCGGGAGCAGCTCGGAGGGGCTCGGGCGGCGGCACTGCGCAGAGTGGGCTGCACCCGCCGGGCGCAGCTCGGGGGTGGCTCCGGCAGAGTAAGAGGCTCCGTGTGGAGCGGGCTGCATGGCTCTGGGAGCATCTCGAAGGGGCTCGGGCGGCGGCTCTGCAGAGAGGCGGCTGCGCCACCCAGATTGCGAATCCAACAGCGCAGGCCCCGGAACACTGGGCGCCGGGACACAGCCCAGGATCCGGCCTCCCCCCGGGACAGGCAGAAGCCGGGAGGGCCCAGGACAGCAAGGAGGCTCCTGCCCTGAGCTGAGCAGATCAGCGGCCCCGCCCCCGGAACATCCAGGCCCCTGCAGACTGAGAGCTCAGTAGTTCCTGCGGGAGCTGAACCCAGGGCTCCTGAGCTGGCATCCGCCACTGTAGTTGTTCCTCCTGGGGCCTGACAGGGTAAACAACCCCCACTGAGCCCTGCACCAGGCAGGGGGCTGAGCAGCTCCCCCAAGTGCTAACACCTGAAAATCAGCACAACAGGCCCCTCTCCCAGAAGACCACCTAGACGGACAAGTTCCAAGGGAAGTCAAGGGACTTAAAGTATACAGAATCAGAAGATACTCCCCCGAGTTGTTGTTGTTGTTGTTGTTGTTTTGCTTTTGATTTCTGTTTGCTTCCCCCACCCTTTTTTTCCTTTCTTTCTTTTTCTTTCTCTTTTTCTTCACTTTTTTCTTTTTTTCTTCCTTTTTTCTTTTTTCTTTTTCTCTTTTCTCTCCTTCTTTCTATCCTCTCTTTTTCTCCTTTTCCCAAAACAACTTGTTTTTCGCCACTCTGCACTGAGCAAAATGACTAGAAGGAAAACCTCACCTCAAAAGAAAGAATCAGAAACAGTCCTCTCTCCCACAGAGTTACAAAATCTGGATTACAATTCAATGTCAGATAGCCAATTCAGAAGCACTATTATAAAGCTACTGGTGGCTCTAGAAAAAAGCATAAAGGACTCAAGACACTTCATGACTGCAGAATTTAGATCTAATCAGGCAGAAATTAAAAATCAATTGAATGAGATGCAATCCAAACTATAAGTCCTAATGACGAGGGTTAACGAGGTGGAAGAACGAGTGAGTGACATAGAAGACAAGATGATGGCAAAGAGGGAAACTGAGGAAAAAAGAGACAAACAATTAAAAGACCATGAGGATAGATTACGGGAAATAAGCGACAGACTGAGGAAGAAAAACCTACATTTAATTGGTGTTCCTGAGGGGGCTGAAAGGGACATAGGTCCAGAATATGTATTTGAACAAATCGTAGCTGAAAACTTTCCTAATCTAGGAAGGGAAAGAGGCATCAGATCCAGGAAATAGAGAGATCCCCACCTAAAATAAATAAAAACCGTTCAACACCTCAACATCTAATTTGCTTGCAAATTCGAAAGATAATGAGAAGATCCTTAAAGCAGCAAGAGGCAAGAAATCCCTGACCTTTATGGGGAGGAATATTAGGGGAACAGCAGACCTCTCCACAGAGACCTGGCAGGCCAGAAAGGGCTGGCAGGATATTTTCAGGGTCCTAAATGAGAAAAACACGCAACCAAGAATACTTTATCCAGGGATCCCTGGGTGGCGCAGCGGTTTGGCGCCTGCCTTTGGCTCAGGGCGCGATCCTGGAGACCCGGGATCGAATCCCAAGTCGGGCTCCCGGTGCATGGAGCCTGCTTCTCCCTCTGCCTGTGTCTCTGCCTCTCTCTCTCTCTCTCTCTCTCTCTCTCTCTGTGACTATCATAAATAAATAAGTTAAAAAATTATAAAAAAAGAATACTTTATCCAGCAAGGCTCTCATTCAGAATGGAAGGAGAGATAAAGAGCTTCCAAGACAGGAACTGAAAGAATATGTGACCTCCAAACCAGCTCTGCAAGAAATTTTAAGGGGGACTCTTCAAATTCCCCTTTAAGAAGAAGTCCAGTGGAACAATCCACAAAAACAAGGACTGAATAGATATCATGATGACCCTAAACTCATATCTTTCAATAATAACTCTAAACGTGAATGGGGCTTAATGACCCCATCAAAAGGCGCAGTGTTTCAGACGGGATAAAAAAGCAGGACCCATCTATGTGCTGTCTACAAGAGACTCATTTTAGACAGAAGGACACCTACAGCCTGAGAATAAAAGGTTGGAGAAACATTTACCCTTCAAATTGAAATATCCAAATTGGTCCTCAAAAGAAAGCAGGAGTAGCCATCCTTATATCAGATAAACAAAAATTTACCACGAAGACTGTATTGAGAGTTGAAGAGGGACACTATATCATACTTAAAGGATCTATCCAAAAAGAGAACTTCACAATCCTCAATATATATGCCCCAAAGGTAGGAGCTGCAAAATATATCAATCAATTAATAACAAAAGTGAAGAAATACTTAGAAGAAATACTTAGATAATAATACACTTATACTTGGTGACTTTAATCTAGCGCTTTCTATACTCGATAGGTCTTCTAAACACAACATCTCCAAAGAAACGAGAGCTTTAAATGATACACTGGACCAGATGGATTTCACAGATATCTACAGAACTTTACATCCAAACTCAGCTGAATATACATTCTTCTCAAGTGCACATGGAACTTTCTCCAAAATACACCACATACAGGGTCACAAATCGGGTCTAAACTGGTACCAAAAGATTGGGATCATCCCCTGCATATTCTCAGACCATAATGCCTTGAAATTAGAACTAAATCACAACAAGAAGTTTGGAAGGTCTTCGAATACGTGGAGGTTAAGGACCATCCTGCTAAAAGATGGAAGGGTCAACCAGGAAATTAAGGAAGAATTAAAAAGATTCATGGAAACTAATGAGAATGGAGATAAAACCGTTCAAAATCTTTGGGGTACAGCAAAAGCAGTCCTAAGGGGGAAATACATCGCAATACAAGCATCCATTCAAAAACTGGAAAGAACTCAAATACAAAAGCTAACCTTATGCATAAAGGAGCTAAAAAAAATAGAGCAAATAGATCCTACACCCAGCAGAAGAAGAGAGTTAATTAAGATTCGAGCAGAACTCAATGAAATCGAGACCAGAAGAACTGTGGAACAGATCAACAAAACCAGGAGTTGGTTCTTTGAAAGAATTAATAAGATACATAAACCACTAGCCAGCCTTATTAAAAAGAAGAGAGAGAAGACTCAAATGAATACAATCATGAGGGATCCCTGGGTGGCGCAGCGGATTGGCGCCTGCCTTTGGCCCAGGGCGCGATCCTGTAGACCCCGGATCGAATCCCACGTCAGGCTCCCGGTTCATGGAGCCTGCTTCTCCCTCTGCCTTTGTCTCTGCCTCTCTCTCTCTCTCTCTCTCTCTCTCTCTCTCTCACTATCATAAATAAATAAAAGAAATACAATCAATACAATCATGAATGAGAAAGGAGAGATCACTACCAACACCAAGGAAATACAAACGATTTTTAAAACATATTATGAACAGCTATACGCCAATAAATTAGACAATCTAGAGGAAATGGGCGCATTCCTGGAAAGTCACAAACTACCAAAACTGGAACAGGAAGAAATAGAAAATCTGAACAGGCCAATAACCAGGGAGGAAATTGAAGAAGTCATCCAAAACCTCCCAAGACACAAAAGACTAGGGCCAGATCGCTTCCAGGGGAATTCTATAAAACGTTTAAAGAAGAAACCATACCTATTCTACTAAAGCTGTTTGTAAAGATAGAAAGAGATGGAGTATTTCCAAATTCACTCTATGAGGCCAGCATCACCTTAATTCCAAAACCAGACAAGGACCCCACCAAAAAGGAGAATTACAGACCAATATCCTTGATGAACATGGATGCAAAAATTCTCAACAAGATACTAGCTAATAGGATCCAACAGTACATTAAGAAAATTATTCACCATGACCAAGTAGGATTTATTCCCGGGACATAAAGATGGTTCAACACTCGGAAAACAATCAATGTGATTCATCATATCAGCAATAGAAAAATCAAGAACAATATGATCCTCTCATTAGTTGCAGAGAAAGCATTTGACAAAATATAGCATCCATTCCTGATCAAAACTCTTCAGAGTGTAGGGATAGAGGGAACATTCCTCAACATCTTAAAAGCTATCTACGAAAAGCCCACAGCAAATATCATTCTCAATGGGGAAGCACTGGGAGCCTTTCCCCTAAGATCAGGAACAAGACAGGGATGTCCACTCTCACCACAGCTATTCAACATAGTACTGGAAGTCCTAGCCTAAGCAATTAGACAACAAAAAGACATTAAAGGCATTCAAATTGGCAAAGAAGAAGTCAAACTCTCCCTCTTCGCCGATGACATGATACTGTACATAGAAAACCCAAAAGACTCCACCCCAAGATTGCTAGAACTCATACAGCAATTTGGCAGCGTGGCAAGATACAAAATCAATGCCCAGAAATCAGTGGCATTTCTATACACTAACAATGAGACTGAAGAAAGAGAAATTAAGGAGTCAATCCCATTTACAATTGCACCCAAAAGCATAAGATACCTAGGAATAAACCTAACCAAAGAGGTAAAGGATCTATACCCTAAAAACTATAGAACACTTCTGAAAGAAATTGAGGAAGACACCAAGAGATGGAAAAATATTCCATGCTCATGGATTGGCAGAATTAATATTGTGATAATGTCAATGTTACCCAGGGCAATGTACACGTTTAATGCAATCCCTATCAAAATACCATGGACTTTCTTCAGAGAGTTAGAACAAATTATTTTAAGATTTGTGTAGAATCAGAAAAGACCCCGAATAGTCAGGGGAATTTCAAAAAAGAAAACCATATCTGGGGTCATCACAATGCCAGATTTCAGGTTGTAGTACAAAGCTGTTGTCATCAAGACAGTTGGTACTGGCACAAAAACAGACACATAGATCGATGGAACAGAATAGAGAATCCAGAAGTGGACCCTGATCTTTATGGTCAACTAATATTCAATAAAGGAGGAAAGACTATCCATTGGAAGAACCACAGTCTCTTCAATAAATGGTGCTGGGAAAATTGGACATCCACACGAAGAAGAATGAAACTAGACCACTCTTTTTCATATACACAAAGATAAACTCAAAATGGATGAAAGATCTAAATGTGAGACAAGATTCCATCAAAATCCTAGAGGCGAGCACAGGCAACACCCTTTTTGCACTCAGCCATAGTAACTTCTTGCAAGATACATCCACGAGGGATCCCTGGGTGGCGCAGCGGTTTGGCGCCTGCCTTTGGCCCAGGGCGCGATCCTGGAGACCCGGGATCGAATCCCGTGTCAGGCTCCCGGTGGATGGAGCCTGCTTCTCCCTCTGCCTGTGTCTCTGCCTCTCTCTCTCTCTCTCTCTCTCTCTCTCTGACTATCATAAATAAATAAAGAAAAAATATTACAAAAAAAGATACATCCACGAAGGCAAAAGAAACAAAAGCAAAAATGAACTATTGGGACTTCATCAAGATCGGAAGCTTTTGCACAGCAAAGGATACAGTCAACGAAACTAAAAGACAAGCTACAGAATGGGAGAAAATATATGCAAATAACGTATCAGATAAAGGGCTAGTTTCCAAGGTCTATAAAGAACTTCTTAAACTCAACAGCAAAGAAACAAACAATCTAATCATGAAATGGGCAAAAGACATGAAGAGAAATCTCACAGAGGAAGACATAGACATGGCCAACATGCACATGAGAAAATGCTCTTCATCACTTACCATCAGGGAAATAAATATCAAAACCACAATGAGATACCACCTCACAGCAGTGAGAATGGGGAAAATTAACAAGGCAGGAAACAACAAATGTTGGAGAGGATGTGGAGAAAAGGGAATCCTTGTACACTGTTGGTGGGAATGTGAAATGGTGTAGCCACTCTGGAAAACTGTATGGAGGGTCCTCAAGGAGTTAAAAATAGACCTGCCCTACAACCCAGCAATTGCACTGTTGGGGATTTACCCCAATGATACAGATGCAATGAAACGCTGGGACACCTGTACCTTGATGTTTACAGCAGCAATGTCCATAATAGCCAAACTGTTGAAGTAGCCTCGGTGTCCATCGAAAGATGAATGGATAAAGATGTGGTTTATGTATACAATGGAATATTACTTAGCCTTTAGAAATGACAAATTTCTGGTGGAAGGGGAGGAGGGCGGGGGGTGGAGGTGAATGGGTGACGGGCACTGAGGGGGGCAATTGATGGGATGAGCACTGGGTGTTTTTCTGTATGTTGCAAATTGAACACCTATAAAATAAATTTATTATTAAAAAAAGTTTTAAAAGACAAGTTTTAGTGTTGATTGAACCTTATAAAATTTCTTATACATATTTTCCTTTAATCCTGAAAAGAAAAAGCAAATAAGGATTTAAGATGCATTACTTTTCCAATTTTTCTTCATTTATTGTGGAAATTATATTGGGTTTGGTCTTTAGCCAGAATATATGTAAAATGCCTCCAGTGGATGCAGTATCATTTACCATCAAGGTACGTATAGATCTTGGTTAGAGAAAATAACTGGACTTACTGAATGTTTTTTTTAATTTTTATTTATTTATGATAGTCACAGAGAGAGAGAGAGAGAGAGCAGAGACACAGGCAGAGGGAGAAGCAGGCTCCATGCACCGGGAGCCCAACGTGGGATTCGATCCCGGGTCTCCAGGATCGCGCCCTGGGCCAAAGGCAGGCGCCAAACCGCTGCGCCACCCAGGGATCCCTGGACTTACTGAATGTTACACAGAAGAGAAAATTATTAAATTATTGTTTGCCAGGGTCATTCTTTCATACCTTTTCTGGAGGAAAATTGTCAATTCAGAATTTCTCTTATGAGTCTCAGAGGCTCATAACTTATTGCATGCAGAAAATGTCTTGTTTTAAACTTAAATGCATGTGAAGGATCACCTCTTCAAAAGTCTCTGGTGTGATATAATGTATACGTTATGAAATCGCTGTAGGTAGACTTAACTATATTTATAGAGATGCACAGGCATGCATTCTTGGGCTTCTCCACATGTCTTCAGAAATTTTCTTCTGAGGCCTGTGCCTAGGGCCTTCTATTTAGATGAAAGAAACGACGACTATGTGCTCTTCACTGACAGCCCACATTATTTGATTTTCAAACTAAAAATCTGTCTAAAGAGCAAAATGTGTCTTCTTCTCACCTAAGCATTAGAAAAGACTCAAAGGCATTGAGTAGGTATAAGTTTTGGAGAACTGAGGAACTGTACTTGTAGATCATTGCCTGAAGTGGGGAAATTGAGATTTTGGTTTTACCTTGATAATTTTGATAGATTTGGTGCTATAGATATTTGATGGGATTCCACTGTCTCTAATAGTGATGAAACCATGATTCGAGGTTACTTTTTATTTATCACTTTTTTGGTATTATATTCTTTTTTTTAAGAGATTCTATTTTTAAGTTGTCTCTACACCCAATGTGGGGTTGGAACTCACAAGCCCAAGATTGAGAGTTGCACGTGCTACCGACTGAGCCAGCCAGGTGCCTCAAGATTCCTGTTTGTTCAGGACATACAGGAAAAGGAGGCAAGATGAATCTTTGCTGTGGTTTTGATTTGCCAATTAAAGCTCTGCAGTGAAACTGTACATTCAGGCATTAATTTATGTAAAAACGTGCATCTAGCAGAAATGAATCCCTCTCTAATGTCACTCAGAATATTAATATTAGGAAATATCTTTGCATGTGGCTTTATATTGGATTCTATCTCAGCCTTTTCTGGTACATAAAGAAATAAAAATAATTTGGGGACTGTAATTTTAGAATTCTGGAAACTTTCTAGTCATAAAAACATGCATTTGAAAGCACTCACCCTTCCTTCTTGCCTGTGCTCAGATATTTTTAAAATAGTCCTCCCTGAAAGTCTCAGATGGTTTCAAAATGCCTCTGGACATACACCAAATGCTAGTGGGAAAACAAGAGGTTCCTTCACTTATATATGATAGAAAAAAAACTCCAAAACCCAAACATGAGGACTTCTTGTCAAGGGAAATTTGCCAAGTGTGCAGGTGTCATAGGAATTAGCTCAGTCAGCCTTGTGCACATAATCAAAGCTGCCCATGGACACACAGAATTAAATAAAACAGTAAAAGAAGAAATATTGAGAACTAGGATCAATATTTACTTAACAAAGTAGATATGCTCGGAAAAATTAACTCTGGCCTTGTCACAGGAGGAGTGACAGCTGCTGGCTCGGGGTACTGCAGGAGAACAGCTGATAGGGCTGCAAATGTGAAGAAGTGTTCCTCCTTGGTAGGCGGATGCACACTAGGGTAGAGGATTGAAAGGGAGCGGAGAGTGGCTGGGTGCCAGTCAGCCAGGTCCTTTTCCTTGTCAAGCAGCTGCTTCAAATCCTCCTGGCCTCTGAAGTGAATTTTCCCAGTGATTCATGAATATTGGGAGAGTGGCCTGTGTCTTCCAGCTACACATACGGTGAGAGAATGTCATAAGAAGGCAGCAGAACAGCTCTCTTCCTCTTGTGATTCCAGAAACTATGACATCAGTTAGGGTACCATTGCCGTGGCAGCAGAGGGCACAGAACACGTAGTGACTCAAACAAGACAGCAATTCAAGTTGCAGCTCAGGGCATGCGCTGTGGGGTGGTGGTGACTCCCTTCCGCGTGCACGTCATTCAAGAGCCCAGGCTGACAGCAGCGCTACCATCTTCCTTGAGTGACTTCCAAGGTCAGGGTGGACTCCACCGGCTTAGCCACTGGCGCTGTGGCATGTAAAGTCCACGGCTAGAGATCTGCTCTTGAGCAAGTGAGAAGAAAATTGTACTCAATATTTCTGCTCTCATTGCTTTAGCAGAAGCTGAGTTCACTTGGGCTCACCAAGTTGAAGAGGGCTAGAAAAGTCCTCGAGAAAGTCTCTACACTACATCTGACGTCTGTGTATGGAAGGTTTTCAGTGGAATGTGGCCTCTAAAACTGTGGGTGTCTCACCCACTTGCCACATTTACACACACGCACACAGTCTAATGGAAACACTGGCTCTCTGGATCACAGAAAAATGCTGTTTACTTATAGAACATCTTAGCTTCAGTTCTTAGGAGATGCATTCTATTTTTTCTAAGATTTTATTTATTTATTTGAGAGAGAGAGAGTGAGAGAGAAAGAGATCACAATCAGGAGGAAGGGCAGAGGAAGAAGCAGACTCCCCGCTGAGCTGGGAGCCAGATGTGGGGCTGGATCCCAGGACCCCGGGATCATGAGATGAGCCAAAGGCAGACGCTTCACCGACTGAGCCACCCAGGTGCCCAGGGTATGCATTCTAAAGTATTTAAGGGAGAAAAGGTCAAGAGATCTGCAGTAATTTTTTTGGTGACAGTTTTATAAGAAACAATGAAAAGGCACAATTCAGGTTCAATCTCAGGGTCATGGGTTCACATCCCACATTGGGCTGGAGCCTACTTAAAATCAAAAACAGATGAAAGAAAATAAAATTCACAATTCAGTGGTTTTTGCATATTCACCAAGTTGTGTGGTCATCAAGGCAACCCGTTTTAGGACATTTTCATCTCTCCCAAATGAAAGCCATTGCTGTCACAGCCCAATCTCCACATTCGTCTCTAGCCCTAGGCGATCACTAATTAATATTTTGTCAGGTGTACTTTGATAGATGTCAGATAGATAGATAAATAGATACAACCAGCACAGCAAAATGTTAATAATTGGTGTTCATCGAATTGTTCTTTTAAATGTTTTCTAAGTGTGAAAATTTTCAAAATAAAAATCAAGGAGTTGTAATTCATCAAGTTCAAAGAATAAAAAAGAAAATTCATAAAATCAATTAAGAGATGCAGAAAAGAATTTGATAAAAGTCAAGATCCATTTTATGACTTAAAAGATTTAGCAGTAATTGGGGATCCCTGGGTGGCGCAGCGGTTTGGCGCCTGCCTTTGGCCCAGGGCGCGATCCTGGAAACCCGGGATCGAATCCCACGTCGGGCTCCCGGTGTATGGAGCCTGCTTCTCCTTCTGCCTGTGTCTCTGCCTCTCTCTCTCTCTCTCTCTCTCTCTCTCTCTGTGACTATCATAAATAAATTTTAAAAAATTAAAAAAAAAAGATTTTCTGTTTATCAAAATATCTTATTAAAATAATTTAAAAAGCTGTAGAGATACGGAGAAAAGCTATGGAATATATATGTAATACATATAACAAACTAAGGAATTGATTCTGGAATTTACACAAGAACCCTGTAAATCAATCAGAAAAAGGTAGATGATACACTGGAAAAGTGAACAATAGTTTTGACCAGGTGTAAGCAGTCAATAGTTTTGAATATTAGTTTTATTCAGGGGCACCTGGATGGCTCCCTGCTCAGGAGGGGGTCTGCTTCTCCCTCTGTCCCTCCCCCTGCTAAGTGTGCTCTCTTGCTCTCTCTCAACTAAATAAATAACATATTAAAAAAAAGAAAAGGGGACATTTAAGGGGCCAATAAACATGAGAAGATACTCAACCTTGTTAGTTGTCAGGGAAATGCAAGTTGAAACCACGGTGTGACACAATTATAACCTACCCAAGTGGTCAAATTAGAAAGGCCGATGCCAGTATGGGATGGGGAGGGATGTCTGGTGGTAGTGTGAATTGGTATAACCACTTTGGAAGACTGGCATTCAACATAGAGTTGAATATATCTATACATACTGTATGACGGAACACTTTCACTCTGAGTTATGTTCGATAACAAAAGTTCAAGAGGAAATTTAAAAGACCTAACTGGCTTTATTTAACTGATTCATGACTCGGGCAACATCATGTCTAGCAAGTGGAGGGGATCTCTAAAGGATACAGAAAAGGAAAGGTTTTTAAAGGTAGAGAAGGGGGACCCCTGGGCTGCTCAGTGGTTGCGCATCTGCCTTTGGCTCAGGACATGATCCCGGGGTCTGGCAATCGAGTCCTGCATTGGGCTCCCTGCAGGGAGCCTGCTTCTCCCTCTGCTTATGTCTCTGCCTCTCTCTGTGTCTCTCATTAATAAATAAACAAAATCTTTTAAAAATAAAGATTGAGAAAAAGGAAGAAAAAGAAATTATTAGCAAAGAATCAATTGTTTTACACAAAATTGTCTTCCTGAGGGGAACGGAAGGGGTCTATGAGTAAATTTCCTAGTGCTGACCAGGCAGGTCCCGTGGCGACTGGTTTTAAGGTTGCATTTCTTGAGGGGGAGGTGGTGTGATACTGCAGTTAGGTTAGGTTGTAAGTCTTGGTTTATGGACTTGGGGCTTTAACTCAAGGGATGCCATGTTGGGCCTATGGTTCACTTTTTAGCAGGTATGAACCCAACAGAAAAAGCAGACCCCTGTGTATCAAAGTACATTAACAATAATATTATAGCATTAGTCAGCCCAAACTAGGAACAATAAAAATACTCACCAACAAGAGTGTGGATAAATAAATTGTGGCCTACTCATATGATGGAATGCTACCGGTCATGAAAATGAACACACTATTGCTCTACATAATAGTGTGGATTTGTCTCAGACCTATTGCTGAACGAAAGAAGCCAAACACAAAAGAATGTATTGGTCAACTTATGCGTCCATTGTATGCAAACATACACGTGAGCCCATTTATTTTTTTATTGTTTTTGTTTTTGCTTTGTGAGTCCATTTATAAGTTCAAATGAAGACAAAACAAATCTAGCATGCTAGAGGATGGCGCGTTTGGTGACTCGGGGGTAGGGAGAAGGAATAGTGATTGAATGAAGTCAAGGTAAGGGGGTTCTAGGGAACTAGTCACCCATTAATGGGTGGAAGTTATGTAGTTGTCTTCACTTGGTTTTCCTTCATCAAGATGAGCATATCTGCTTTGTACTCTTTTCTATTTAATGTGCATTGCTATCCCTCACCTTTGCTTCCAATGCTCTATGTCAATAGAAAGTGGAAAGTGATGTTTCTTTAAACCCAGGACTAAGGAACTGAGCTCAGTTTCAGCTGAAAGATGCAAATCACTGTCACTTCCAGTGACCAAGGCCTCTACAGAATCCACCTCATAGCTGCTTAATATTTTTTAAGGTTTTATTTTTTTAATTCCTTGGGAGTGAACAAACTTTTAAAGGTTGAATCTGCATACCTAAAGCTCTGAGATAATGACAAATGTCACAGGTCCTCACTTCTGCTTTCACATGCAGACACAGTGATAATTGAGAAATATCTCAGATGAGGTTTCTTTATCTTCCTCACTCACTTGTTTTTAACTCCGGGTTACTTTTCAAATTTACAAATGGCTGCTAAGCACATGCTCACATTAAGTATGTTAACATTCCTCAGAACAAATGTCAGAGTGAATACAAAACCTGTCCCCTTACCTAGAACATATGGTTTTAACAACAACAGTGGTAACTTTTTATGTACCAGAGATGAACAGTTTGGCTTGTGCCTTTTTTTAATGAATTAAATCTCTTCCTGGTCCCAAGCCTGTAGTATGTCTCTTTCATTCTAAATGGCTCTCAAAAACGAGATGACAATCTGTAGATATTTCCCTTTACCACTGAGGTAAACTAATATTTTGGAAGACTTGGGAACAGATAAAAGTATGTGTTTCATGGAATGGAAATTACCAATGGGTGGAATTCCATTTCTACTTTCCTTTGAGCAATTAGCCTTTGTTGAAGTGGGAAGGCTTCCTGCCACGTCCTGAGGGGAATAAGGCAATGGGAGCTTTTGTGTACCTCAAAAAATTAATTTCTTATAATTATTATTACCAACTATATATGTGTGCATGTTATTGATGTTTCCTTAATTGGTTACTATTTCTTATCCAATATTTATTACTAATTTAGTGGATAAAAAACTACTGGGGCACCTGGGTGGCTCAGTCAGTTAAGCATCTGACTCTTGATTTCAGCTCAGGTCATGATCTCAGGGTTGTGAGATGGAGCTCCCCCCTCAGGTTCCACGCTGAGCATGGAATCTGCTTAGGTTCTCTCTCTCTCTCTCTCTCTCTCTCTCTCTCTCTCTCTCTCCCTTGGCACCTTCCCTTATTAAAAAAATTACTTAGAGAGTTCTGAGTATTGTTTTATTTTTTCGAGCATAAAAAATCATAATTTCACAAATGTGAGTTCAATCTTGCTCCACAATCTTGATTTTCCCCGTAAGGTTTTGTGCTATTAACTATGTATGTCCTACTATAAGGATTTCCAGAAAAAAATACCATAGATTCCACATTATTTATGTGGACCCTTTTGCCAGCAGTGATTACACTGTGTTTTGAGTCCCATACCTGCTTACTCTTGTTTTTTGTTCCTAGCCAGCCTAGCTTGAAATTTCCGCATATTCATTGACACGTTTTTTTCACTTCTAACATCTAAGATTCTGCTTTTACAACATCTTTTGCAATGGCTACCTGTTTCCCCAATGCTGCCAGCCTATCTGATATTTAGATTCTTGAAATAAAACCTAATTAATTATCCTAAATTCAACGTATTTTTTTCTAATACCTAACTTTGTGCTGTTCTTAGGTTGTTCTTCCTGAAATTCACCTTCCATCATGCCTTTACTGTGACCAAAATTTTCAGTAGTGCCCGTCATCTCTAGAAACAATCTCAAAACTCATTTGACTATGTATATATCAGCAAAAGTATTTTGAGCATCCATGCTTTATATATATAAATATTTAAAGTTATACACATGTGCTCCTGTCTATCCATATATTTAATAATACTAATAAAACTTCACTTTTACATTTTTAGAAAAAACAATAATTATATATAAGAGTTCTAATATTTTTCTTCTGGCATCCCCAAAAAATCATTTAATGTGTTTCATTTTGGGTGATGGTGTGTAGGGAGAACTGAAAACAATCAAAGATGGGTGGTGGAGTGCTGTCCCACTGTCTGGTGCTGAACTATTGTTGCACACTACCACATGATTGTGTCTCCTGACCTTTGGATCCTGGAGATTCCTGTCTATCCTTACATTGATGAAACAAAAGGGAGAGCACTGGTGTTATATGTAAATGATGAATCACAAAATTCTACAGCTGAAACCAATTTTACCATACGTGTTAACTAACTAGAATGTAAAGAAACACTTGAAATTTTAAAAAATGGGGGCGGGGTATGTTTTAGACTATAATCTCAACAAGAGTCTGGCTCCTAAAATGGAGTTCTAGAGGAATTAGGATTCTCTGTCCTTCATGCTGAAGGAATGAATTATCTCTTTCCCTTGGAAAGAAGCAGACTGACAATGGAAAGAAATGGAGTGTTTAAGTAAGTCTCCATGTTAGCTGAATAATTTCATTTTTCCATTAAAGAACATAGTCAAGGAAAATGTTAAAAGAATATTCTAATCCTCATGTTTTCATTATTTTATAGCTTCATAACAAAAAATAATTGGAAATAAATAATTGTCATTGAAGGCTGTACAGTACAATGAAGTTGTATAGTGATGTTCAAGAATATGAATGTTGGCAGGTACGTGAATATTTTGTGACTGTTGGCTATTAGAAGCAAGACTAGATTCTGCCTCAAGGAAGATTCTGATGATCTCTAAAATGTCAACTCATCTTGTCACAAATTAGTGGTTCATATGAGCCTCCTAAAGAATATAGAAGCTGCAGCACTTGTATAAATGATGAAAGAGTATTTCCTTTCAAAATCTCCAGCTAGCTACATTTCAGCTGGATGCAAGTTAGAAACCGTGAGACTGAGAGTGTTTGAAATAGTTAGGTGTCTCATGTAAGTAAAAATGCATTGAGAATTCGGAACAAAATCTGTAATTAATGGTGCTACCATAATGCCATTAGAGGATTTACAATCATTAGGGCAACTTTCCTCAGACCATTTTAAAATTTACTTTTTCGTTTCCATGGCAACAAATCTATGGTCACTTGATGCTGAGAAAAATGGATGTTTAATTGTGGGTATCACCACCAATGCTCAATTTCAATATCAACTATAATACTTGAATGACCCAATGCACTGATATTCTTTGATAGGAGTTGTTAACGCAGATTTCTATTTAATGTTTGTTTGTATTACGTGCTAGGCCATGTGGATATAGAGATTAAAAAGACAGAGCTTCACGCTGAGGAATTTCACAATCCAGTGAAGGACACAGACAAGAAGATAAATGAGTATTGCTGTATTATATTGCCTGATAGCTGTATGAACAGAAGAGTGTGTTAGCACATAGGGAGATATCTAATCAGACTGGGACAGTCTTCCTAGGTGAGATGTTGCTTGAGCTCACTCTCACAGGGACAAGTGGGAGTCAGCTAGGCAGCAAATGGAAGAAAGTCACTCCAGGGAAAGACAGCAAACAGTGTGTTCAAAGGCAGAGAGTGAGGCAGCAGAACAATATTTGCAAATCAAATGCAGTTTAAATTTTTTATTGGAGTTCAATTTGACAACATATAGCATAACACCCAGTGCTCATCCCATTAAGTGCCCCCCTCAGTGCCCATCACCCAGTCACCCCCACCCCCTGCCCACCTCCCTTTGAACCACCTCTTGTTCGTTTCCCAGAGTTAGGAGTCTCTCATGTTCTGTCTCCCTTTTCAAATGCAGTTTATGATCAATCCTGGTGCAATGGGTATGAATGGAGAAAGATAATATCAAAAACACCTTGTAGATTACTCTGAGTATGAATGTTCTCCTGAGAGTAAAGGGGAGGTATTCATATGACTCACTCACTCATAGGTGGAATTTAAGAAACAAAACAAAGTAAAGAAAGAAAAGAGACAAACCAAGAAACAGACCCTAAATTAGAGGGAACTAATGATTACCAGAGAGGAAGTGGGTGAGGGGATGGGTGAAAGAAGTGGTGGGTTTTAAGGAGTATGCTGTCGTGGTGAACCCTGGGTGTTGTATATAAGTGTTGAATCACTATACTGTACACCTGAAACTAATATATAACACTGTATTTAACACTGGAATTAAAATTTTAAAAAGCCTTAAAAAATAAAGAAGAGACATTAAAGGATTTTGAGCATTGAAGGGACATGACATTATGTACATATTAAGAAAATCCTTCTGACAAAATGTAAGGAGCAGATTCACAAATCGTCTCTAAAAAGGGAGAAAATTATGGAATATTACAGAAATATTGATTCATCAATCAAGTCATCAAAAGTGAAGATGGAGATGATAGAGAAACTTAAAAGATATTTAGGTTATAGTTTCAATAGGAGATATTGAACAATTAATTTTAAGGCAAGGGAGAGAAAGAAGTCTCAGATAAGCCCCAATGTTTCACGTTGGGAAAAGGTTGTTATCTGCTGAACAAGGGAACACAGAAGGAGCAACATATTTGGGAGAAGGGTTATATGAGTTTGGGGCATGTGATGCTTGTGGTGCCCATGGATCACACAAGTAGATTCCCAGAAGGAAGATACATCCTTGATTTTAAAGTTCTAAAGAGCAATGTGGGCTCAAAGAAGACACATGGAAGTCATCTGCAGTTGGTGAAAAGGCATGAGTGAGATCCCCAGAGAGAGAATAAAGTGAGAAGCAGGGATTGGAGGAACAGAGACCATCAAAGGAGAATAAACTCCTTAGTAGACAAAGAGGTCAGAAGAAAAGGAGATGAGTATCATGGAAGCCAGTAGAGGAGGAGTCTTCCAAAGGCGAGACAACCAAGAGTGAAGAGGAAGACCAAAGAAATCTACCATACTTCAATTGTCATTTTTTGACAGATTTAAATTTGCCTATTTATATATATGAACAAAAATGTTTGCTTATTTGTATTTTATTTATATTAGCTACTAAATATAAAAATTCATAAGTTTAAACAAATTCCACAAAATATATATAGTCATATTTTGTCAATACTGCAGCTAAGAATTATGACCAACAATATCAAGATCCATCCTCCCTCTTGTATTCTTCTGGAAATGCCAGAAGCATTTTTTTCCTGTTGTGCTTGAAACAAAGCCTAGAACCATATAAAGCAACTATTCCTGAGATTCCCTAGTGTGAAATTTTATTTTATAGAAATGAACTCTAATATATATGACTGAATGGGTTCTTTTGAGAGCTACTTTATAATGCCATAATATAACTACTTGCACTCACAGGTTCAGTCATTCAGGTTTTTATATTTGTCATAATGTCAGAAATTACCCCGAGGTGTCCAGAGAGTAGAACTACTTTGAATATGATGGAAACATATTCAGAGTTCTCAACACTGTCACATAAACATTGAACCTAAATAATTGAATGAGAAAAAAATCCATTTAAAAACGTTTATTCCATAAGTTAAGGTTACCACAGCTTATAATAACCTCAGAAAGGATGCTGAATCTAAATCTGGGATACAGGTTTTTAAGGGTGAAAAGACAAGTTAGTTGAAACTCAGAAAATTACTTGTTAGATGTTGGGTTCACATATATGTGCATGTGAGTGTGTTGGTTTTATGGGATGTCTACCCAATGACATAACTAGAGACTTAACTCTTAGCCTTGCCTAGCATATGCTGAAATGCTAAAGATGGAGGATCCTGTGTTAGTATGACATAGGAAATGAGCTAAGGAAAAATACTTATTGCAGGAAAAAGAAGAGATTACTAAGGAGCAAATTCCTTGAGAAGGGATGGGAGCCAGGAACCACGTGGAAGGATTAGACTTTGATAAGAAAGGAAGCATTCCCTCAGTTGATGAGGAAAGGGAAAGATAAACAACAGAATGGATGCAAGTAAGTTTGTAAATCTGATGGTGGAAAGTAAGGAAGTAAGCATCTGATAGCTCTCGCTTTCTCAACCAAGTATAAGCTAAGGTGATGAAAGATTGGAGCGAGCACCTGGGAAGAGTAGAAGGTATAAGAGGAGAGAAAAAATGTTTCTCCTGGAAACAGGGACAGTAATCTTACCAGCAATAAAAACACTGGGGTGGTAGGTTACAAAGAAGGGTCATCTGGGCTGTGGATTCACGAATTGTAAAGCCGATTTGCCCTGTTGTGCATATCTGGCAAAGTTCAACATTTGGGTGCAGACTTGGGGCTGTGGGCATCCAGGTTCAGACAAGCGTGGTGGAGAGAGAGAGAGGTGCTAGGTCATTACAGTGATGGGCCATGGAGCCTAATGTGGAGGAGAAATGTGAACAAAGGAAAAGGCAGATGGAGATGAAGAAGTCAACGGATTTTATGTCGTGATAAATGTGAAATATGGTGGAATTGTCGTAGAAGATGAGTTGGGGTTACTGAGTGTAATATTTTGAAGGTGATACAAGTTTTGGTGAGGTGTATACAAAATGGGAGAGGATGACAGAGTGGAAGTAAAGGTCATTCTTTGGCCATAGGAACCCGAGGAAGCGAGGAGCCAGGCATTCGGGGGGTCATCCATGTAGATATTGAAGCTGTCAAGAAAGATGATGAGGACCGAGGATAGGGGGAGACACATGAGGGAAAGAGACCAGCTTTGCTAATGACAGCAAACAGCGGAGGAGAGAGTAATGCCAACAGCAGCCATGAGACTCAGGGAGGGGACAGTGATGGTCTGGAGTGGCCTTAGTCCTCTTGTACATAGGAGCTCAAGGTCAGCTCAAGGTTCCACTGACAGCAGAAAATGGAGTGAGCCTGCAAGAGGCTTAAGATGGAGGGAGAGTTTTGTTTATACAGGATGGGGGTTCCAGAGAGCTCAGTGCCTCATCCACAAGTAATACATTAGTTTCATATCATTAATAATGTTTTCACTAATTAAAATGAAATAAATTCTCATGAAAGAAAAAATTTTAAATATACAAAAATATAAAAAACATAGTAAAAATCATGGAGAGAGAGGAGAGTGCGTGTGGGAGAGGACATGCGTGGGGCACTCCACAAGAGAAACATTCTCCAAGACATCGAGGGGAGAAAGCGAAAGGGGCTGATTATAGAAAGTTCTTGGAAGCAGTGGAGCTCAGAGTCTGGAGTCTCAGAACTCCATGTCGTCCCCATGAGTGGAGCCTGGCCAGCTCTGAAGTGCTCCTGGTGTAGTGGGGGCAGAGGTCCAGCAGCAGACAGCATGTCTGAGGATACCCTGGGGCCCACTGCACTGCATCGGGGAGAGGTGGCACTGCCGCTCAGGGACAAAACAGGCAGCAGACAGCACTGAAATGCCCACGCATTACCATAGGAGCAGAGGCAGCTGCTGAGGGCAGCTAACCTGGACACTGGTTTTTTCGCTGTGCTTCACCATAAACTGCAAGCCCCGGTGTGTTCACGTGACTGCCCTTTAGGGGCATAGTGGCACCGGCCACAATGGGCCAGACCCTCCCCCAGAGGATTAATGTGGCTCCATCCCACACTGGGTCCCTAAAATTTAGAGTTTTGAAACCCAGCCTGCATGCATGAGCTAAAACAGGAGCACTGAGCCACTGGGGGTCAGACAGCTCAGACACAGACAGGGGGAAGGCAGGAATCTGAGGGAAGCCTGGGGTCAATGAGGGGACATGGTTCCCTCTTCTATGATGGCTTCCTGAATAGCTGTGGGTGTGAACACTGCATGCATGATGCCATTTTTTTCTGCTCCTAGTCAACACTGAGGACTTCAGGCAGCAGTATAGAGAACAAAGTGGGAGCTTGAGAAACTTACACCAATCCCCATCCCCTTATGCTCTGCAAGTGCTTTCTTATGAGGCATGTGTACCTGAGACCCGGAACGGCAGCTGGGCCTCTCCCCTCCAGACAACCAACACCCACTCCCCACACCTAAGTCTACAGACTATGGAGTGATAGAACACCAGCTCTAGAAGATACTAGATCTAGCCTTTCTACCCAGATGACCACAGCACACCTAGGTAAAACTCACCACACACTGGACAAGGGCCTCACTGCAGGCAGGCGGAAACACTGCACAGGTGACCTGAGGGAAAGTGCTGCCAAAACACAGCAGCAGAGTACACAGCATACTCCAGACACTTCCTGAAGCCCAGGCCCTGCATGGTTAGCATATAACCTCTTCTTAATACAGTCATCACCCCCATGACAAGGAAACATAAAGGATTTCTTAACACCTAGAAGACAGAGACTTGGGCAAAATGCCAAGAGGGAAGACTTCATCCCAAAAGAAAGAACAAAAAAAAGGTCATAGCCAGGGATCTATTCCAACAGATATAAGTGATATGCCTCACCCAGAATTTAAAACAGCATCTAAGGATACTCTCTGGGCTTAAGAAAAGCATAGAGACACCAGAGAGTCCCTTACCACAGAGATAAAAGATCTAAACACTTGTCAGTCTGAAAAAAAAATCCTGTAATCGAGATGCAAAATCCACCAGATACAATGAGCACAATGATAGAAGAAGCAGAAGAATGAATAAGTGATTTAAAAAATTACATTATGGGGAATAATGAAGCTGAAAAGTCAAAGGAAAGAAAAAAATCACAAATATAGACTTAAAGAACTGGTGACCTCATAAAGCATAATAACAGGAAGAGCATAGGTGTCCCAGGGAAATGGGGCAGACAGCTTACCCTAGGAAGTTATAGTGAAGACCTCCTAATCTGCTGAAGGAAAGCGACATCCAAATCCAGGGGGCACAGAGAACTCTGGCCAGAATCAACAAAAGCAGGCCAACACCAAGACATATTAGAGTTGAATTTGCAAAATATAGAGATGAGGAAAACATCCTGAGAGCAGCAATGGAAAAGAAATCCCTAAATTAAATTACTGGGTCACAAATCAGGTCCTAACCAATACCAAAAGATTGGGATTGTCCCCTGCATAATTATAGTGGAAGAGAAATAAGGTTAGCAGCAGATCTCTCCACAGAAACCTAATAGATCAGAGGGAGAAGCATGATATACTCAACGTGCTGAATGGGAGTAATATGCAGCCAAAGATCCTTTTCCAGCAAGGCTGTCATTCAGAATAGAAGGGGAGAAAAAGAGTTTCCCAGACAGACAAAAACAATAGGAGTTCATGACCACTACATTACCCCTGCAAGAAATATTAAAGGGAACTTTTCAAGAGGGAAAGAAGGATAGATCGCAAGCCACAAAGACTACAAAGGAGGAGAGAAAATCTACAGGAACAGCAACCTCACAAGTAACACAATGGCACTAAATTCATATCTATCAACACTCACTGTGAAGGGAAACAGACTAACTGCTCCCACCAACAGACATAGGATATCAGAGTGGATAAAAAACAAGACCCATCTCTATGCTGCCTACAAGAAACTCATTTTAGACTTAAAGACACTTAGAGATTCAAAATGAGCAGATGGAAAACCATGTACCATGCAAATGGACATCAAGAGAAAGTCAGCAGCCACACTTACATCAGACAAACTAGATTTTAAACTAAAGACTGTAAGAAGAGGTGAAAGAGGGCGCTATAATATAATAAAGGGATCTATCCAACAAGAACATCTAACAGTTGTACATATTTATGCCCCCCAAACTGGTGCACCCAAGCCTAAAAATCAACTAATAACAAACTTAAGGTCACTGAAATAAAACAATATTAGGAGACTTTAACATCCACTTAGAGCAACAGGCAGATCATCTACCAGAAAATCAACAAGGAAAAAATGGTTTAAATAACAAACTGGACCAGATGGTCTTCACAGATATATTCAGAACATTTTGTCTGAAAGCACCAGAACACGTTCATCTTGAATGCACATGGAATATTCTCCAGAATAGATCACACACTGGGTCGCATATCGGGGCACAACAAATACAAAAAGACTGAGATCATATCATGCATAATGTCTCACCACAATGCTATGAAACCTAAAGTCAATCACAAGGAAAAAGTTGGAAAAACCACAAATGCATGGAGGTTAAAGAATACCATACTAAAGAATAAAAGGGTTAATCAGAAAATTAGAAATGAAATAAAAAATGCATGGAAGCAAATGAAAATGAAAACAGGACAGTGTCAAACTTTTGCTGACCTTGGAGGTACAGCTCTACTTGTCTATAAGTGGTCCTAAGAGGAAAGTATACTGCAATACAGGCCTACCTCAAGATGCAAGAAGAGGGGCAAATACACAACTGAGCCTTACCTCTAAGGAAGCTAGGAAAGGAACAGTAATTAATGCCTAAAGGCAAAAGAAGGAGAGAAAGAATCATGATTGAGCAGAAATAAATGATAAAGAAACAAAAAAGCGTAGACCACTGGAAAAACCACAGTCTATTCAATAATTAGCTTAGTCTAAGACCCCCAGGTGACTCCAGGGTTGAGTGTCCACCTTCGGCCCAGGGCCTGATCCTGGGATCCGGGATCGAGTCCCCCATCAGGCTTCCTGCATGGAGCCTGCTTCTCCCTCTGCCTATATCTCTGCCTCTCTCACTCTCTGTCACTCTCATGAAAAAAGAAATAAAAATATTTAAGTAAAAACAAACAAAACAAAATAATTCTCTTAAGCCTTTGCTGGAAGGTGCTGCTTGTTGCTCAACTTCTGTTCCATGGAATCCGTGAGGCATGATCATACTTACATTCGAGGCTTGCCGCTTTCTTTGCGTCACCAATCTGCTCCTGCTTCTTTATCCCTCTTTCTGCTTTTTGGTTTGATGAATTATTTTTCATGGTTCTATTTTAATTACTCCATTTTCTGCATTCAAGATTCAGCTGTATTTCTTTTTTTATTTAATTATCTTCAATGATGTTACTTCTCCTCTGCTAACTACCTAGTTCTGCATATGTGTCTACATTTACATCCGTTTCTCTGTTTCTCTGTCAGTGTGCATGGATACACAAAATGATTTCAGTTCAGTTGGTGGTCAAGCTGGAGATTCAGTGCCTACTGTCTACTTACAGTTCTGTGTGTGACAGCAGGTTTCCTAGAGCCCAGGTCAGGGCGACCCACTGGGTGCACCACTGTCCACAGCTCCCAGTGGAAATGAGGGAATGGCCCTTAACACACAACAGGCAGGGTTTCAGGATAAGGACAGCCTCACACCTTCTAGGCCAAGACTCTGACACATTCTGTAGGGTTTCCCTTATATTCAGGAGCCTAGGATTGTGGGCAGCTATTGCCCATCCTTGCCCCAGTGGGACTGTCATCTTCTGGGCCTCCAGAATGAGAGTACTGGTGCCCACTTGTTTGCACACAGGACCATGTGGGCCTGGATGCATGTACACACCAAGGAAGAACATGTGGTTGGAGATATTTCCTGCATGTGACACCCGCCTCCAATGTCATAGATATGATGCCACAGTGGCCTGGGGATGTCTGGAGGAAGCACCCGCTAGGAAAATCCCTATCCCACAGGCAAGACGCAGACCATCCCCAACGGGCACAATGGCTTCTCCGGGGTCAAAACCAGGGAAGAATGGAAAGTTGTGTCTGAACCCAGGTGTGTTTCCAGGCTGGGGCCCTGGCTGCACACAGTCCTTCCCTGGGGCCTGTGGAGAGGGGTGCGGTTGTGTCACTGTGTGCACAGGCCATTGCCTTCAGGGAGGGGGGAGCCGTCGGCAGGCCCGAGCACTGCTCCTGAAGCTTCCTCCAGGAGTGGACTCAGGTAGGGGGTCCCAGTCCCAGGCAGTGAGGTCACTTTCTTGACAGCAGAGCCCTACAGAACTTGGAACCCCAGTAACCAGGCACCCGAATTCTAGTGCAGTCCCACCTCACGCTCACTTGGCTGGAGACATCTGCTACTGGAAGATGTTCTCTTGCTGCTTGCCCACCTCTGGGGACTCTGGCTTCCAGGAACCCCAGGGATGCCACTTGTTCAAATGCTGTAGGCTTTGGCTCCGCCATAAAAGCCAATGCCTCAGGGCATTTATCAGGAGGTGCCATGAGGTAAAAGCAGCGCAGGCCAGGCCACCCCACCTGTGCCAGCCATCCTGGGCAGCCCCGTCCCCTCCTCTTCAGGTTCAGGGAAACAGGGATGTGTGGGCAGGTTGCGTCCAGGCTGGAGGACATTGCAGAGCAGCAAGTTCCCCAGTGATCCCTTCAGGGTCACCCTGATGTCATGGTGGGCAGGGTGGAAAGAGGATTCCTGAGGTGCCTTTTACCGGACCCAGAGTTAGCCCAAGGCCCTGCAGCTACATCCCTTTTCTCTCCTTGGGGGAGATGTGTGCCGACTGTGCTGTGGTGTGTCTGGAATGGAGTCAGCTGGGTATGCGGCCCAGCCAAGGCAGCCAGACCGGGCACTGATGCCTCCTGCCTGGCTTCCAAGCACTGTCTTCACAGAGCTCCACACAGGACGGGGGCGGGAGCAGGAGGAAGAGGTCATCTGCCCCACCACCCCAAGGAACTGGGAGTTGCCCTGCACAGCTAACAGAGGCAAGCGTGGGCCCAAGGTGAGTGCAGGGGCTGGGGCCACCCGACACCCAGGGCTGCGTGCGGCACGAAGGGCCCCGGGGCCCAGAAGCCAGCCTGTTACTCCCCTGGGCTCCCCCCTAGACACCTGCTCCCACATGAGTCTGGATTCCCCTTCTCCCCAAACTTGCCCCCATGGCCCTGCCCCTGCCTGGGCCAGATGCAGAGTCCCTGTGCACAGATTTGTGGGAATATCAGAATAGAACCTTCAGGGGATGCCTGGTCACCCAGTGGTTTAGCGCCTGCCTTCTGCCCAGGCCCTGATCCTGGAGTCCCAGGATCAAGTCCCGCCTCGGGCTCTCTGCATGGGGGCTGCTTCTACCTCTGTCTGTGTGTCTGCCTCTCTCTGTCTCTGTCTCTCTGTGTCTCTCATGAATAATGAAAACTTTTAAGAAAGAGACACACCATGTCTCATCGCACATGTCTCCAGTAGTTTGCACTGTGCTATGCTTTCTCCTAACTGGTCCTCCCTGGAGACCCCATTGGCCTGAGGTCCTTCTCCACCTTCTCCAAGGCTTGAGCATGGTCCTGGTGAGTTGGGAGACTGTTTCCCAAAGGGACGTGGGGCTCCCTCTACTATGTCTATTGCTGTGCAGTTAGGTTGTGAACGAGCACATTCCTGCCCCCCCCCTTCCGGGGTCAGGCATAGGGGCCTCGTGTGCTGCACGACATGTCAGAAGGCCAGTTGGTTCCCACAGACACTGAGCCCTTCACTGATGCAGGACTTCGACACGATTCCCTTCTGTTGCCAAATCACAGGGCGGTGCTGAACATCCTACAGCCTTCACACCCTGAGCCCTCCCACCCAAGGAAAGGTCTCCAAGTTGGCACCTCGAGAGAGGGACATGTGGTCAAATTCAAGGGGTGAAGCCATTAACGCAGGGGGGTGCTGTCAAAACTCAGCTGACAATCGGACCTGGGATACTAACCTCTCCCACTTGAGGTCTTTATATTGATCCAATTTTTTTTTGAACATTTATCCTCTAAGATCATTTCTTTATTGGATAGTTTGTCTTGTTTGTTTAAGAGACAGAGAGCAAGGAGTAGGAGAGGAAGACACAGGCTCCTCAAGCTGACTCTGCCCCAAGATCAGAGCCTGCCAGGGGCGGGATCTCAGGATGCTGAGGCCATGACCTAAGCCACAACCAAGAGTCAGATGCTAAGTGACTGAGCCGCAGGCTTCAAGCCCTGTGTTCCTGCTGTGGGGACTCTTGCACACCCCCTGCAGCTGCTGAGAGGTCGAGCTTTTGTCTGCGCTCCAACTCCCAGGCCTTCTGGTGGCTACAGCACAGGCTGCACATCCCCTCTGTCCCACCTCTGGGTGAAAGGGCCTCGGCCATGAAGTGGAATCTGATCTCCCCGACGAAGCCCAGCTGGATGGAGCTGCTGGAGCACGAAGTACGACAACTGCTGCCCGCCTTGCTGCGCAGGGACATCATCTCTATTTTCAGTTTCTTAGAAAACTATAATGAATTTGCCAGCACTGAAGAGGTGCTGGACCTGCTGTTTACCAAGTGAGCACCCTGACTCTCCACAACCCAGTGGGATGGGCCACCTACTGGTTGGGAGTCTGGGGAATGTTTCTGAGCTTCCTGGCACCTCGTGCTGCTCCTCCCACTGGGGTAGACTCACAGAGGGCCTAGTGGGGTCCTGTAGGGAAGCCCCCAGGGCCTGTCCTGTGGCAGGTCGGCTAGAGGGGCTGTGCTTGTGCTCATCAGCCGTCGTTCTCTCCCCATGATGAAGCCTGTGCCTCCTCCCCCACCGCCACCAGGGTCTTGAGCTGGCCTGTTTTCCCTCACAAAGGGAGCTTTGAGAGTCCATCGGGTGTCTGTGTCATGGGGCAACCAGACTGGGGGACCCCGGGGACCCTGAGGTGCCCCAGGCCCACTCAGATATTGGCCATGCGCCTGGCCAGAGCCCTTTCATTCCTCAAGCATTCAGGAAGCCCCAGCAGGTGCAGGCACTTCTCCGGGAGCTGCTGGTGGCTCCAAGCACAGAGCTGACGGCCTCCCAGGTCTCAGGACGAGTCAGGGGTCAGAGGGTGACAGCCCCCATGATGAGAGGTCACGTCCACAGGATGATTCATGTGATGCCCCCCGCCCTTCTCTAGATATGGGTGCATCGTAGCTGCCTATTGTGACAACGACGCTGCCCTGCAGTGGTGGAAAATGTGACTGAGCTCTCACTCCTGCAGGAGGGCCTTCCCTCTCCAGGAGGGCAGCAAGGGGGCTGTGGGTCAGAGGGGCTACTGGACCCTCACCCCACATATCTGCAATTCCTGTGACAGGGTCAACGTCTAAGAGCCCTTCAGGAAAAGAGCAAAGGAGAGCCATGGATGGGGTGCGGGCTTTGTGGTAGAGCACTGGGACCCCTAAAGGAGACCTTCTCCATGCCCGCCCCCTCCCAACCCTTTGTCTACGTCACACCTGGGACCCAGAGCAGAGGGTGTGGGGAGCATCGCACTCACCAGTCTGGTGGGACCTGGACCTGGGTGGACTGCAGGTGCTCAGGAGGGCCAGTGAGGGCTCATGGACCAGACAGCACTCGCCCCGTGGGAGATGGGAGATTAGAGTCAGTGGAGGACACCCCCTGGGGGCCCCTCGTGAGTGAGGCAACACAGAGCCACAGGAGGGAAGGTGGCGGTAACGGGCGGCTCCTGGCAAGGCCATAGTAAGACACAGAGCCCAAGCCCTCCTCACTTGGACATTCCCAGAGCGATAGTCTGTGTAGTGAGGGAAATGACAGGCCAGACGCCCCCCTCCCTGGACACCTGCCGGTGGATTCAAGGGCAAGTGGGCAGGTAGCCAGGCTTAGGAGGGAGTCCCGCTTCCCCAGGAAAGACAGTGATAGTCACACCACTGGTCGTGGACTCCCATCCCCAGAGGCTTCATGGCAGCCCCTCCTCAGTGAGCAGGCCTTTGTCAGGCAGGACCGCCAGGTGGTAGGTGGACAAAGAGCAGGACTGGCCTCCAACAGCCCTGAGCAGGAGGCCGGGGGACCCGGTTCCTGCAGGGCTTCCCTGGAACACCTGTGTGTGAAGGAGCCCTGTGTTCTGATGCCTGTGCCCACCTGTCCCTCCCCAGGGCGATCTCCTGCATCCTGGACATTTGGCTGGAGTACTATCAGGAGGATTTTCATCAGCTCCCAGAATTTCCTTCCCTGACAAAGTTGCTGGAATTCATGAGGCAGCGCATGCCAGGCTCAGACCTGGAACACCGTGCCCTGTGTTACCTCAAACTATTCAGACACCTCCATGCAGTGGAGCCAGAGGCTAGGGGTGAGGAGAACAGGGGGTGGCTGAGCTTGGGACAGGGTGGGCCCCACAGATCAAGCCTCCATGCAGCTGGGCCAGGGGAAGTGGGTACCTCTCACTCCCCCATCCCCACAGGCTGCATTCTGGGGAGACCTAGCAGGGCTCTTGCACTCACACACGTTGAGCGGTAGGAAGAGTGTCCTTGATTTGGGAGGGACGTGGAAAGTCCATCCTGGTGATGACACTTTGTATTCTTGGAGCTACAGCTTCGGCCTGAGAACAACACCCTGAATCACCCCAAGAGCCCGCCCCAGCTCCGACTGTGGCGCCTGCTGCACCTTCAGGGCCTGAGGTGATCGAGCAGGTCCTGGCTGCTGGAGCTGAGGGCTTGGCCCGAACTGAGATACCGGCTGCTGAGTCAAAGCCCCTGAAGATAGTGGTCACTGGTCTATTTCACTGCTCTACCCTGGAGGAGCCACTGGCACCCTCAGCTTCCCCAGAGGAGGAGTAGGCCCCGGCGCCTGCAGTCGGGGTCCCCAAAGTGCCAGAGCCACCACCTGCCTCCAGAGCAACTGGCTTCGACCCCTGAACAACACCCTGAACCACCTCAAGAGCCCGCCCCAGCTCCTACCGCGGGGCTCGTGATGGCTACAGCCCAACGGAGGCTTGCACACCCCTGTCATTTCACTGTTTCTATATTTTGAGTTTTCCTTTAACCTGTATAATGGTTTATGAGTTTTATTTGTAATAAAGGATAAGTTAACTTCACACAAAATTTACTCTGATGCTTTTAAATTATACATCGTGGTACTTTAGGTCCATTCACAGGGTCTCAGGCCCTGGAGCCCAGGGCACCGAGGGACACAGTCCAAGATCCGGTGCTCCCCCGAGACAGGCAGAAGCCGGGAGGACACAGGACAGCCAGGACACTCCTGCCGCTGGGTGGCCCAGAGCTTGCAGATCAGCAGGTGCCCCCCGGAGCATCCAGGCCCCTGTGGACTAGGAGTGGCGGAAGTTACTGCAGGACCTGACTCCAGGGCTGCACAGCTGGCCACCGCCCACTGTTGTCCCTCCTGGTGTCACCCTGTACCTAGGACTGAGCAGGGGCCTCACAGGATAAACAACGCCCACTGAGCTGTACACCTGGCAGGGGGCTGGGCAGCTCCCAAAGGTGCAGGCACCTGAGGATAAGCACAGAAGGCAGAAGACCTCTAGAAGGTCAGGGGGAAAGCAAGTTATTGACCAAGCAGCACTGAAAAGTTCCAGGGGAAATTGAGAGATTTACAGTATATGGAATCAGACGATACTCCCGCTTCTTTTTCTTTCCCGTTTGTATCTGTTGTTTCCCCACCCCCCTTTTTTCTTCTTTTTTTCCTTTTTTTCTTTTCGCTTTTTCTCCTTTTTCCAGTACAACTTGTTTTTGGCCACTACACACTGAGCGAAATGACTATAAGGAAAATCTCACCTCAAAAGAAAGAATCAGAAACAGTCCTCTCTCCCATAGAGTTACAAAATCTGGATTACATTTCAATGTCAGAAAGCCAATTCAGAATCACTATTATAAAGCTACTGGTGGCTCTAGAAAAAAGCATAAAGGATTCAAGAGACTTCACGACTGCAGAATTTAGATCAGGCCAAAATTAAAAATCAATTAAATGACATGCAATCCAAACTGGAGGTCCTAACGACGACGGTTAACCAGGTAGGAGAACAAGTGAGTGACATAGAAGACAAGTTGATGGCAAGGACAGACACTGAGGAAAAAAGAGAAAAACAATTAAAAGACTTTGAGGATAGGTTAAGGGAAACAAATGGCAGCCTCAGAAGGAAAAAAAATCTACGTTTAATTGGGGTTCCTGAGGGCGTAGAAAGGGACAGACGTACAGAATGTGTACATGAACAAATCATAGCTGAGATTCCCTAACTTGGGAAGGGAAACAGGCATTCAGATCCAGGAGATAGAGAGATCACCCCCTAAAGTCAATTTAAAACCACCCAGCACCTCTAGATTTAATAGTGAAGCTTGCAAATTCCAAAGATAAAGAGAAGATCCTTAAAGCAGCAAGAAATCCCTAACTTCTATGGGGAGAAGCATTAGGATAACAGCAGACCTGTCCACAGAGACCTGGCAGGCCACAAAGGGCTGGCAGGATATATTCAGGGTCCTAAATAAGAAGGTCATGCAGCCAAGAATACCTTATCCACCAAGGCTCTCATTCAGAATAGAAGGAGAGATAAAGAGCTTCCACAAAAGGCAGAAACTGAAAGAATATGTAACCACCAAGCTGGCTCTGCAAGAAATATTAAGGGGGGGCCCTGCAAAAGAAAGAGAAAGTCCAAGGAAACAATCCACAAAAAACAGGGCCTGAATAGGTATCATGGTGACACTAAAATCATATCTTTGCATAGTAATTCTGAACGTGAATGGGATTAATGACCGCATCAAAAGGCACAGGGTTTCAGACTCGGTAAAAAAGCAAGACCCATCTATTGGCTGTCAACAAGAGACTGGTTTCAGACATAAGGACACCTACAGCCTGAAAATAAAAGGTTGGAGAACCATGTACCATTCAAATGGTCCTCAAGGATGGCAGGGATAGCCATCCTTGTATCAGATAAATTAGTTTGTCCCAAACATTGTAGTAAGAGATGAAGATGGATACTATATCATACTTAAAGGATCTATCCAACAAGAGGACCTAAGAATCATGAATATTTATGTCCTGAATGCGGGCGCCGCCAAATATATCAATCAATTAATAACCGAAGTTAAGACATACTTAGATAATAATACACTTACACTTGGAGACTTCAACCTAGCGTTTTCTACAATCGACAGATATTCTAAGCACAACATCTCCAAAAAAATAAGAGCTTTAAATGATACATACACTGGACCAGATGGATTTCACAGATATTACAGAAATTTACATCCAAACGCCACTGAATACAGTTTCTTCTCAAGTGCACATGTAACTTTTTCGAGAAAAGACCACATACTCGGTCACAAATCAGGTCTTAACCGATACCAAAAGATTGGGATCATCCCCTGCATAATTTCACACAACAATGCTTTGAAATTAGAACTAAATCACAACAAGAAGGTTGGAAGGATTTCAAACACTTGAAGGTTAAGGACCATCCTGTAAAAGATGAAAGTGTCAGCCAGGAAACTAGAGAAGAAGTAAAAAGATTCATGGAAACTAATGAGAATGAAGATACAACCATTCAAAATCTTTGGGATACAGCAAAAGCAGTCCTCAGGGGGAAATATATCACAATTCAAGCATCCATCCAAAAACAGGAAAGAACCCAAATACAAAAGCTAACCTTGCACCTAAAGGACCTGGAGACAAAACAGCAAATAGATCCTACACCCAGCAGAAGAAGAGAATTAATAAAAATTCGAGCAGAACTCAATGAAATAGAGACCAGAAGAACTGTGGAACAGATCAACAAAACCAGGATTTGGATCTTTGAAAGAATTAATAAGATAGATCAACCATTAGCCAGCCTTATTAAAAAGAAGGGAGAAAAGACACAAATTAATAAATCATCAGTGAGACAGAAGAGATCACCACCAACACCAAGGAAATACAAACGATTTTTAAAACTTATTATGAGCAGCTATACGCCAATAAATTAGGCAATCTAAAAGAAATGGACACACTTCTGGAAAACCACAAACTACTGAAACTGAAACAGGAAGAAATAAAAAACCTGAACAGGCTGATAACCAGGGAGGAAATTGAAGCAGTCATCCAAAACCTCCCAAGACACAAAAGTCCAGGGACAGATGGCCTCCCAGGTGAATTCTATCAAACGTTTAAAGAAGAAACCGTACCTATTTTACTAAAGCTGTTCCGAAAGATAGAAAGAGATGGAGTACTTCCAAACCCATTCTCTGAGGCCAGCATCACCTTAATTCCAAAACCAGACAAAGACCCCACCAAAAAGGAGAATTATAGACCAATATCCCTGATGAACACAGATGCAAACATTCTCAACAAGATACTAGCCAATAGGATCCAACAGTAAATAAAGATTATTCACCATGACCAACTGGGATTTATCCCGGGATGCAAGGCTGGTTCAACACTCTTAAAACAATCAGTGTGATTGATCAGGTCAGCAGAGAGAAAAAAACAAGAACCATATGATCCTCTCAACAGATGCAGAGAAAGCATTTGACAAAATACAGCATCCATTCCTGATCACAACTCTTCAGAGCGTAGGGATAGAAGGAACATTCCTCAGCATCTTAAAAGCCGTCTAGGAAAAGCCCACAGCAAATATCATTTTCAATGGAGAAAAGCTGGGAGCCTTTCCCCTAACATCAGGAACGAGACTAGGATGCCCACTCTCACCACTGCTATTCAACATAGTACTAGAATTCCTAGCTTCAACAATCAGGCAACAAAAAGAAATAAAAGGCATTCAAATTGGCAAAGAAGAAGTCAAACTCTCCCTATTCACAGATGACATGATACTCTGCATAGAAAACCCAAAGGACACCACCCCAAGATTGCTAGAACTTATACTGCAATTTGGCAGTGTGGCAGGATACAAAATCAATGCCCAGAAGTCAGTGGCATTTCTATACACTAAAAATGAGACTGAGGAAAGAGAAATGAAGGAGTCAATCCCATTTACGATTGCACCCAAAAGAATAAGATACCTAGGAGTAAACCTAACCAAAGAGGTAAGGGATCTATACCCTAAAAACTACAGAACATTTCTGAAAGAAATTGAGGAAGACACAAAGAGATGGAAAAATATTCCATGCTCATGGATTGGAAGAATTAATATTATGAAAATGTCAATGCTACCCAGGGCAATTTACATGCTCAATGCAATCCCTATCAAAATACCATGGACTTTATTCAGAGAGGTGGAATAAATCATCTTAAGATTTGTGTGGAATCAGAAAAGACCCCGAATAGCCAGGGGAATATTAAAAAAGAAAACCAGAGCTGGGGCATCACAATGCCAGATTTCAGGTTGTACTACAAAGTTGTGGTCATCAAGACAGTGTGGTACTGGCACAAAAACAGACACATAGATCAATGGAACAGAATAGAGAATCCAGAAGTGGACCCTTGACTTAATGGTCAACTAATATTCGATAAAGGAGGAAAGACTATCCACTGGAAGAAAGACAGTCTCTTCAATAAACGGTGCTGGGAAAATTGGACATCCACATGCAGAAGAATGAAACTAGACCACTCTCTTGCACCATACACAAAGATAAACTCAAAATGGATGAAATATCTAAATGTGAAACAAGATTCCATCAAAATCCTAGAGGAGAACACAGGCAACACCCTTTTTGAACTTGGCCACAGTAACTTCTTGCAAGATACATCCGTGAAGGCAAGAGAAACAAAAGCAGAAATGAACTATTGGGACTTCATCAAGATAAGAAGCTTTTACACAGCAAAGGATACAGTCCACAAAACTCAAAGACAACCTATGGAATGGGAGAAGATATTTGGAAATGAAGTATCATGTTAAAGGACTAGTATCCAATATCTATAAAGAACTTATTCAACTCAACAGCAAAGAAACCAACTCTCGGTGATAATCACTTGTAAATATTTTGTGTATATCTTCTGGTCTTTTTCTTCTACCTACATGTGCACATACATATATGTGTGTCTGTGCATTCATCACTCAAACAGACATCATAGAGCTTATATGATTTTCTGTCCTAAAATCAACATGGCACGGTGCTTGTGCACGTTGACTCTGGTGACACATTCTTTTTTTTAAGATTTAATTTATTTATTGATGAGAGACACACAAACAAAGAGAGAGAGAGAGAGAGAGAGAGAGCAGAGACACAGGCAGAGGGAGAGGCAGGCTCCACACAGGGAGCTGGATGTGGGACTCCATCCTGGAACTCCAGGATGACGCCCTGGGCCGAGGGCAGACACCCAACCACTGAACCACCCAGGCATCCCTCAGTCTCCACATTCTTAACATGGAGATAACAGTAGATGGAATGTACCATCAGTTCACATGAGGATTAAGTGAGATAATGAATATAAGCAATTTACCACAATGTTAGGCAAAGTGTGAGCATTCAAGAAATTTTCACTTCTTTTTAAGATATAATCAAAACTTTTCATTCTATTAAATATTCTTCAAATACCAGATTCTTTCCCATTAGTATCTCAATATATTTAAGTATTCTATGCCCATCCTTTTTTTTTATCACAGCATAATGTAGAAACCAAGACAGCCTAGCATCATGGCAGGCTCCAGAGTCAAAATGCTTGGGTTTAGCTTCCTTTTTTTTATTATAAATTTATTTTTTATTGGTGTTCAATTTGCCAACATATAGAATAACACCCAGTGCTCATCCCGTCAAGTGCCCCCCTCAGTGCCCATCACCAGTCACACCCACCCCAGCCTACCTCCCCTTCCACCACCCCTAGTTCCTTTCAGAGTTAGGAGTCTCTCATGTTCTGTCTCCCTCTCTGATATTTCCCACTCACTATTTTTTCTCCTTTCCCCTTTATTCCTTTCACTATTTTTATATTCCCCAAATGAATGAGACCATATAATGTTTGTCCTTCTCCGATTGACTTATTTCACTCAGCATAATACCCTCCAGTTCCATCCACGTCGAAGCAAATGGTGGGTATTTGTCGTTTCTAATGGCTGAGTAATATTCCATTGTATACATAAACCACATCTTCTTTATCCATTCATCTTTCGATGGACACCGAGGCTCCTTCCACAGTTTGGCTATTGTGGACATTGCTGCTAGAAACATCGGGGTGCAGGTGTCCCGGCTTTCATTGCATCTGAATCTTTGGGGTAAATCCCCAGCAGTGCAATAGCTGGGTCTTAGGGCAGGTCTATTTTTAACTCTTTGAGGAACCTCCACACAGTTTTCCAGAGTGGCTGCACCAGTTCACATTCCCACCAACAGTGTAAGAGGGTTCCCTTTTCTCCACATCCTCTCCAACATTTGTGGTTTCCTGCTTTGTTAATTTCCCCATTCTCACTGGTGTGAGGTGGTATCTCATTGTGGTTTTGATTTGTATTTCCCTGATGGCAAGTGATGCGGAGCATTTTCTCATGTGCTTGTTGGCCATGTCTATGTCTTCCTCTGTGAGATTTCTGTTCATGTCTTTTGCCCATTTCATGATAGGATTCTTTGTTTCTTTGCTGTTGAGTTTAATAAGTTCTTCATAGATCTTGGATACTAGCCCTTTATCTGATACGTCATTTGCAAATATCTTCCCTCATTCTGTAGGTTGTCTTTGAGTTTTGTGGACTGTATCCTTTGCTGTGTAAAAGCTTCTTATCTTGATGAAGTCCCAATAGTTCATTTTTGCTTTTGTTTCTCTTGCCTTCATGGATGTATCTTGCAAGAAGTTACTGTGGCCGCGTTCAAAAGGGTTGTTGCCTGTGTTCTCCTCAGGATTTTGATGGAATCTTGTCTCACATTTATATCTTTCATCCATTTTGAGTTTATCTGTGTATGGTGCAAGAGAATGATCTAGTTTCATTCTTCTGCATGTGGATGTCCAATTTTCCCAGCCCATTTATTGAAGAGACTTTTTGGATAGTTTTTACTCCTTTGTCAAATATTAGTTGACCATAAAATCGAGGGTCCACTTCTGGGTTCTCTATTCTGTTCCATTGATCTATGTGTCTGTTTTTGTGCCAGTACCACACTGTCTTGATCACCACAGCTTTGTAGTACAACCTGAAATCTGGCATTGTGATGCCCCCAGATATGGTTTTCTTTTTTAAAATTCCCCTGGCTATTCAGGGTCTTTTCTGATTCCACAGAAATCTTAAAATAATTTGTTCCAACTCTCTGAAGAAAGTCCATGGTATTTTGATAGGAATTGCATTAAAAGTGTAAATTGCCCTGGGTAACATTGACATTTTCACAATATACATTCTCCCAATCCATGAGCATGAAATACTTTTCCATCTCTTTGTGTCTTCCTCAATTTCTTTCAGAAGTGTTCTATAGTTTTTAGGGTATAGATCCTTTACCTCTTTGGTTGGGTTTATTCCTAGGTATCTTATGCTTTTGCGTGCAATTGTAAATGGGATTGACTTCTTAAATAAAAAAAAAAAACCTTATTGCCTCCATCCGTAAGTTGGAGCTGCTAAGAGGGCCCCCTTGGAGGGGCACTGCCATAAGGACAGTCACCTGTCTGCACAAGGCCTGAGAACACTGAGAACTTTCCTGGGGCTGGAGGATGGGATGTGAGCAGTTCCGCCAGCCGCCACCAGGGGGCGCGTCGTCCCAGTGCCTTCGCTGACCTGGAAGGAGCCTGGGGGCGCCCTGAGGCAGAGCGGGGCTGGGAGCTGGGGCTTCCCGCGCGGGGTGTCGGGGTGCCGGGGTGCCGGGGTGCCCAGCACCTGCAGAGGCAGCGGGCAGGCCGGGCAGGATTGGAGCGAAGGCGGCCGGTCCGCGGATGAAGCCGGTGCCTGGAGAGCAGCCTGTGGCCTGCCCTGCCCATGCACCGCCATTGCATCCCTCCCCGCCCCCAAGCGACCTGGGTGCTCAAGACAGCATCCTGGGACAGCGGGGGGGTTTAAGGACCTCAGTCTACAGATGTGATCTGAAATCCGCGGCTCCTGTGAACCATTTTTTGCAGTGACTGTTTCTCAAGCTTCTGGCCCAAGGAAGCTGCGGGCTCCCTGGGAGGGAGGATGGTGCCCAATGCTGGAATGGGGATGGGGGGCGGGTGGGGGTGCTGAGATGCAGCGAGTGCTGCGGCTGTTTCCCCTGTTTCACTCCAAAGTCAGGCTCCTGTTCTCAGCTCCGTGCTGCCAAGGCTGGGATTACAAACCTGCAGGTCTCCTTGGCAGGCCTGCTCCTGCTCAGTGGTTCAGCCCAAATGGCCCCTAGGAGGCGGGAGCTGGGAAAGAGGAGGGAGAGGGGGACTCCTTGTTTCTTGTTGGGTTCCTGTTCCTGTCGTTGTTGCTCCAGCAGCAGCACTTTGTCCTGTCCTGGGTGCAGCAGCGGTTCCTTCCACTGCCACTTCCACGTCTGCTCCCTGAACCTGCCTCCTGATGCCTGTTAGAGAGCCAGCCTGCAGCTAGTGGGGCATCACCCCGGCCGGGAGGTCAGTGTCTCTTCTCCGTGGGGCCCCTTGCATTGTTCACCCCATGCTAGGCTTAGTAGCTGCCTGCTATTACCATCTTTTGTGCTCTGGTGTCCCTCACCAGGTCTTTCCCTTTCAGCCCTCCATCACTTATGCGACCGTCAGAGTGAAGCTGCCATCGGCCCAGAAAATCAAGTATTCTCCTGCAGACACAGCTGATAGGGAGGTAGCCCCAGCCTGACCCCACTCACCCCTGAGACAGGTCACCAGGGGCCTGGGGCAAGAATGGTGCCTTCTCCCCATGGTGGGTACAGTGAGGCCAGAGGGTGTTGCCCAGCTGCTCAGTCAGGCTGCCCTGGGGTCAGAAGGACATGTCGAGGGGAGGGAGTCATACAGGGTCCTGAGAAGGAGCTGCCCACAGTGTGCGTACATGCCTGTGTGCGTGTTTGTACATGCATGTGCACGTGTGGCAGTTTCCTGCGGTACGTCACGGACTACTCTCTGCTGTTAGTATTTATTATGGACCCAGGCGATGGGCTCCATTAATTAATTATTGATACTAAGGAACTGGAGTGAGGACTTCTCCCCTCTGAAAGGCTCCAAGCAGGCCTGTTTGTCAGCCGCGCAGCACTGTGGATGTTCATGACACAGTTCCGGCCCAGAACCAACACTGCGGCTGAGCCACGGCTGTGGGTGGGCCAGAGGCCTAGGGCTCTGGGGGCTCCACGGGATTCTGGGGGCTTCCAATCTGCCCCTCTGAGGGCATAGTCTTAGGATCCTGTGTGGCTTGTGAACCTCCTCCCTGTACCAGCTGCGGGCACTTCCCCAGCCAAGCCTCACCCCCGGTCAGAGTGACAGCAGGACCGGTCAGGGGCCCGGGGCACTCGGGCCACGTAGCCTGTACACAGGTCCAGATGCAGTTTTTACCTCAGAAGAGGCTTCCTTTCCCTCTAAGAGAACTCAGCCTCTCAGCCTCGCAGAAACATTCAGAGGCGTCTCGGCAAATGGGCCCAGGTGCATGAACACCGAGGCCCCGGTTTTTTGATGGTCGTGTTGGTGTCATCGGGTGTGTTTCTCAGGCCCAATGGGGGACCATTTCTGTTGGGCGTTTTGCAGGAAGAAGAGAGAGGCAGCTTCGGCCTCCCCCACTCACCCCCGAGTTGTTTCAGAGGGACAGCTCCTGCCGCCCTGACTCATGCGAGTGTGGCCTCATGGACTCTGGGAGCAGATATGGGATATTTGTTTTTTGGTCGATTTTATGATCATCGGGATCTGAAAGCTTTCAGTGAGATGGGTGTCAGTGAACGCAGAGGGAATGTCGACCGGATTGAACAGTGTCCCCTCAAATTCACGTCCACCAGGAACCTCCTTTGGGGATGGGGCCTCTGCAGATGTAGTGAAGGCAGATGGGGCCCGTCTGGACCAGGGTGTGCCCTGCTCCACAGACTCGCGTCCTTACAAGCAGAGACCACAGATATCGGGAGGCACACACGGAGACCAGCGTGTGATGACAGAGACAGAGATTGGAACGATTCTGGCACAAGCCAAGGGATGCCAAGGATTTCTGGCAACCCGCAGAAGCTGAAAGCAGTGAGGGAGGATTCTCCCCAAGTGTTCAGAGAGAGCATGGCTCTACCAGCACCTGGATTGAAGACCTCTGGCCTCCATAAATATAAGATGCTAAACCATCCGGTCTGGGGTGCTTTGTGAGGGCAGCCCTGGGAAACTAGTGTGGCCGCTCATTTCTCTTCCCTCCATGCAGCTGGAGGGGCATGAGTTTAAGAGACACTATCAGGGTTTACCTTAGGGTTGCCCTAATCTAGCACACAGAAAACAAAACAAAACAGAAAAGAACAGAACAGGGTACTCTGTTAAATGCGCATTTTGGATCAGCCACAAACACATCTTTTAGTGTAAGTATATCCCAAATATGACATGGGATATACTAATACTGACAAGTATTTTTTGTTGGTCTGAAATTCCATCTTAGTTGGGAGTCCTGTATTTTATATGCCTCTCCTAACCTACTGTCCTGCTTGCTGCCTCCCCAGCCTGCCATTTCCCTGGGACCTCAGCTCACAGAAGGGCCTCCAGGGTGGAGGTGGAGGCTCACGAGCCCTGGAGAGCCGCATCTAAACCCATTCATGCTCCTCTCTCCTGGCTCCCCGAGCCCTGCCAGCAACCTGCAGTCTGAACATCATCTCTACCAGCCGCATGCAAGTCTGGCAGGATTCAAACATGGGGGTGGGAGGGAGGTGGGAGGCTCAGAAGGGAGCACAATGCCTGCCTCGGGGAGGCCTTCCAGCAGGATGGAGCCAGCCTCCCAGTGATTCCTGCAGAAATGCACTTGGCATCAGCCTCTGCACTTTGATTTGCTCTATTTTGAACAGTCTTCAATTCCCCTCCTGCAGAAGGGAGAGTAGGGGGGAGCTGCCGAGGGCATGTGGAGTAAATTAGGGGCACTCAGGGCCAATGGGAAACCTAGAAGCCAGTTGGCAGAGTTGTGTGGAATTCTCGCAAACAGGAATTAAAAGATTGGGGCAGAGAAGATGGGGCGCAGTGAGGGGGGTGCTGGCAGTGAGTCTGGCTGGTGCCTACAAGGCCTGGGGCTGGGATCCACAGCCAGGGACACCCGGAGAGAGCAGAGGATCCACAGCCAGGGACACCCGGGGAGACCCGAAGCTCTCCTGTCAGCCGGTGGCTGTCTAGTGTTGAGCCGGTGACAACCTAAGGTATTCACCTAGGACTGGTGCAGGCTCCCCTCTGGCTCCCCTCTGGCTCTGCTCTGGCTCTGCTCTGGCTCTGGCTGTAGCTGTGGCTCTGCTCTGGCTCTGCTCTGGCTCTGGCTCTGGCTGTAGCTGTGGCTCTGCTCTGGCTCTGCTCTGACTCTGGCTCTGGCTCTAGCTCTAGCTGTGGCTCTTCTGTGCTCTGGCTCTGCTCTGGCTCTGGCTCTCTCTGGCTCTCTTACTCAGCGGCGGGCATGGGAGGACTGGAGGGAGTGGCTCAAGGGACAGGTCTGGGCCTACTTTTGAGGTGTGGACCACTGAGGAGCAGGGCCATGGGCGCTGGGCTCCCTTGGACCAGGCTGAGTAGGGACTAGCAGACAGTCTCCATGGCTTGGGGCTTCTCCCAGCTGTGCGGCCTCTCCAGGGAATTGCTGAGTTTGATTAATGAAAGCATTAATTAGCGGAGGCTGTAGAAAGAGCCCTGAGTCGTGGCAGGGCTGGTCCTGTTTCCCCGTGATTTAGAAGAGCGAGGCATGGCCGTGTCCCCCTCTTAAGAAGCGCCAGAGTAACTGGGGAGGACCTGCTTTCTAGAAATCCCCAGCCCTGGTCCTCGCCCTCAGAGGGAATCGTGGTTCCCTGGGACATGGGGGTGGCAGTGGGGGCAGGGGCCTGGAAGCGGGGCGTGAACGGATTCTCCAAACCGGACCTCCTGCTCTGGAGCCTGGGCTCGGCTCCCAGGGCCAGAACGTGTGTTTGAGGACTGGTTGCCCAAGCAGCCACCAGGGACACCCCCTGCATCAGAGCAGGGAGGAGGTGCTGCTCAGGGCCCTGAGACACCTGGCCAGAGGCCAGGGCCAGGTGAACCCGAGGCTGTGGCTCTGAGATGAGGTGCAAGACTCCGAGGGGGTGTGGGCACCCAGCTGTGTGTGTGTGTGTGTGTGTGTGTGTGTGAGAGAGAGAGAGAGAGAGAGAGAGAGAGAGAGTTCCTGCCTTGCTTCTCTCACCCCCTCACCCGGGCCCCCAGGGGGTAGGAGACAGACTCCCCCTTCCTGGTGAGCTGGGCAGGCCTCACTACCCTACCAGGAGGGGCCTGCCTGGGGCCTAAGGTCCGGTGAGGTGGGGGCACGTTACCTACTTCTGGCATCTGGCTAGCAGGCTCCTTTACATTTTCTCATGTGCTTGTTGGCCATGTCTATGTCTTCCTCTTTGAGATTTCTGTTCATGTCTTTTGCCCATTTCATGATTGGATTGTTTGTTTCTTTGTTGTTGAGTTTAATAAGTTCTTTATAGATCTTGGAAACTAGCCCTTTATCTGATACGTCATTTGCAAATATTTTCTCCCATTCTGTAGGTTGTCTTTTGGTTTTGTTGACTGTGTCCTTTGCTGTGCAAAAGCTTCTTGTCTTGATGAAGCCCCAATAGTTCATTTATCCTTTGTTTCTTTTGTCTTCGTGGATGTATCTTGAAGAAGTTACTGTGACCAAGTTCAAAAAGGGCGTTGCCTGTGTTCTCCTCTAGGATTTTGATGGAATCTTGTCTCACATTTAGATCTTTCATCCATTTTGAGTTTATCTTTGTGTATGGTGCAAGACAGTGGACTAGTTTCATTCTTCTGCATGTGGATGTCCAATTTTCCCAGCACCATTTATTGAAGAGACTTTTTTCTAGTGGATAGTCTTTCCTCATTTGTCGAATAAGCTTCATCTTTTTTAAAAATTTATTTAAGGCTTTATTTATTCATGAGAGAGACAGAGAGAGGGAGGCAGAGACACAGGCAGAGGGAGAAGCAGGCTCCATGCAGGGAGCTCGATGCGGGACTTGATCCCAGGACCCTGGGGTCACTCCCTGAGCCACAGGCAGATGCTCACCCACTGAGCCACCCACTCGTTTCTCAGGTTGGTCTTAGTCTAAGGTGATATTCTGGCTTTGATGTGCCAAGTTTGGTCTTTTCACTTCCATGCAAAGTCTGGAAGGGAGTGTGGGCCGTGGGTTTCACACAGACCTCCAAAAATGACAACCGGCTCTAGCACAGACCTCTTCTGAAGGCAGGGCACCAGCCTGGGCTGCCACGTGAAAGTGCCACCCGCTGGCTTCTCTGGATGACAACAAGGGGGCAAAAGGCTCAATCCCCATCCTTACTCTCTGGGCTGCTGCAGGGCTGGAGAGATGAAGGAGATGAAGAAGATGATGCTCATCACTAGGGGGCGCGAGAGCCCTTCCTCTAAATTGCCTGGGCCCAGCCCAGCCTCCAGGGCCCCCAAGTCCTGGCTGACCCTGGCCCCAGCCGCCTTGGGATGTTGAGGGGAAGAGAGCATCCTGAAGGCCCTGCCCGCCTGCCAGCCAACTGTTGGGCTGGCTTCTCATTTGCATGGGAGCCAGAGGCCTGGGGGTGGAGGGAGGACAGGGGGGCCACCTGAGATGGAGGGAAAGATGCTGTGCCCTCTGCTTCCTCCAGAGGCTGCTTCCCTCAGGGTGCTCGGCTCCTCCTGCTGGGTCACCCCTGCATCTTCTCTGTGTAATGCAGTGGCACTTGTCAAAGGTTGAGTCCGAAGCATGAACCCCAGGACTCTCTGTCTTTCTCTCTCCCCAGGTCAAAACTAGAAATAATGTCATAGCTGAATGAGGAGGTGTTTAAAAGCCTGTTCATTTATGACCTTTTGTAAGTAAGTTGGGGGATAAGAGACTCTAAATTCCTGCGATGTGATTATTTTAAAGTCAATCTGGTCTACTGCCTGGAGGGGTACGGTTCTCCTTCTACGCCTCAGTGACGTGCATGTTTCCATACAACTTGAAGGGTTTGCAGCCCAGACGGTGTCTGCCAGGGTAGATCCAGTGAGAGAGGAAGAGAGAGGGTGAGAGGGAGGCAGGTGTGAGCAAAGGGACTCATGCATGTAGAGACAGGAGTCCTGGGATGACTTTTGTAGAAAGCCCTGTAGAATCGGTTGACCAGCATCTCTAGAATCTCCCTGGCATTAGTGCTGAAGGAAAATTTGGGATAGGGCAGTTTCTGCACGTATGCAAATGTCATTACTCACTTCTGTGATAGGCAGTCCAGGTCGAAAGGACCCTTGGTGTGCATCCTTACAGACGGCCCCTGAGCGCTTCCATTTTCAGCCTTCTGGTCACAGACCTTGTTGCTTTCTCTCCTTGGGTATTTATGCTTCTCTCACACCCCCCTTATAAAGTCAGCTTGCGAGAATTTTAAGGAATTCATTTTGAGCCAGTGGACCACTTGGAAATCCTGTCAGTTGTACGGAGTGAGTCGCCTGCATATTTCTGTATGCATCACAGAAATAGCCACTGTGGGTAGAATTCAGGAAATCTTTGCACACATGGAAAAGGAGGCGATTTCCCTTCCGAAATGCAGGTCGACTGCTCTTGGCTAGGGCCCAGCTCACAATTCACTCTATAAGCAGGAGGATGTAACCAAGCCACTGTCTTGCCCTAGAAGTCACAATTTATGCTCCTAATTTTAATTTCCCCAGCTTAGGTCCCAAAAGGATTGATTAAATTTGCTTTGTGGAACCCATTAATGCCAAACTGAATAATGACGCTGCTCTGGGTTTAGAATCAGTTCTAGTAAATTCTCTGCACAGGGGCACCACTCCAGGAATCCTGTATTCCTCCCCAACCGAATTTCAAGTCAGTTCATAAATGAAAAGGTTTTCTCAATTTACCTAAAAGTTCTTAATAATTAACTGACACCAAAAGACCACTGATAGCAGAGGTGGTGAAATGCAAATGGGAACTCTGGCAAGAGAGGACATTCATTATGTGGTTTAAATTAGAAGGTGGAAAACTTCGGTGGTTTCTCTGTACCTCCTTGCTACTCTGGCTTAATTCTGTGGTTAAAATGGGTCACGATGAGTTATAACTCATTTTTAATTTTTTGTTGGCTTAGGATGACCAAAGCCAGATGAAAGGCTAATGGAAAATCTAGATAAATAGTCTGACACAGGCATCTGTGCAAATAACCATTCTTTCAGAAGTCTTGTTAGAAATTCCAAAGTCGTTAATACTGCAAGGCAGACTTTCTTATCTAAGGTGAGGAGACTGAGGAAGTAGAAATGTTGGCAGGCAGAGGGGAGCTCAGGACACATGGCCTGTGAGTGGGCCTGGGCATTTTTACATTTATATGGTGCAAAATGTAATTCGTGGGTCTAAATTCTGGCCGCTTTGCAAAGACTAGTTGCCCTGAGGGAATAAGAGTGAAAAGGGGTGTGCCCAGGGCCTTCCTGGGTAGGGTTATCAGGAGAGGAGCTGAGGCAGTGGAGGGTGCTCGCTGGCAGGAAATATTTGCTCACTTTGGCCTGGGCCGCTTCTGCGAACTTGAGCAACACACTCCAACTTCTCTAAGTCTCTTCAGGCTCCACTGCTAGAATTTGATGCATTTCCTGGACTGGGGTGTTGGGAGCAGCTCACTGCTTTCAGGGAAAGTGAGATAGAATCTGGGTATTTGTGAAAAGAGTAAGAGCTGAGCGGTCCTGCAAGGCTCCAGTGTGGGGATGTAGGCTGGGGTGGGGGCTCCCCTCTGCAGGAAGGCCCTGTCCCCAAGGGAGTGGGTGCAGTTCTCTGGATTACAGAGAGGGGGCTGCTGTGGGCGCTTCCCCGGGTGGTTTGCCCCAGACTGGACATGATCACTGACTTCCTGGCTTCCCCTTTTGGAACCCTCCATTTCAAAAGCACCTCCGACAGCTGATTTGCTGTTCAGCAGGTGAGAGAAACAGCGTCATTCGGGGAAGGATTCGATTCTCTTCTCCTCACCTTTTAAAGTTGCTTGAGGGCTGGTGTCGATTTGAGGTGTTTATAATCAGGTGTTGTGCTTATGTTCAGGTCTGGCACTTAAAACCACATGCAAGTGTTGGGTCTTCTGTGATGAATGTAAACAGGTGGATGGGAATTTCAGAGATGTGCCAGTGGCATACACCACATCCAGAAAATTCTTTTCTAAGGTACAGTTTCTACCTACAGTGCTTTTCTTCGCATTTGTTCAGACATTGCTCTTAAGGAAAGGAGTGTCAAAACCGAAAGTAGGAATCCGCATGTATTTTTCTGGATTTCCCCAGTTGGAGTGCATTAAACTCTAATTTGAGGAGGAAAAAAATAGATCAGTTTGCCAAGTGGAGTGACCTGATTCTTGTTAGATCAACATGTTGTCACTACAAAGCAAGCGTGATGAAGCCCGCCTTTTCATACTGAAATCAAAGCCCTGGGCTGTCAGCCTGGAATTGCTGAACTAAAGCATCCTCTCATCAGCCAGTCTGTATGTAGATTTAGATATCTCCAGGAGGCTGAGAGCCTATCAGGCCTAAACTGATTATTCTAATCAAGTGTTTTAATTAAGCACTTATTGCTAGGATCCCAGGAATGAGGCCTGTTTACAAACAGTATTGGGCAGTATTTTTTTCTTCTTCTTTATGGTCATAATGTTTGGCTTTGTGGGGGTGTGTTTAATTTTTTTCTGAAGTAGGCCATGGGAAGAGTCCCCTGTGAAGTGTATGCTGCTGAGCTGGCAGTCTGGCCAGTGGATGCAAATTTAAAAAAAAAAAAGGAAAGAAAAGGTATTACCCACCATCTGGGTTGCAGATGAATCAGTACCCCCAACAAGGCATCTGTTCGCATCCTCTGCCCTAAAACACATGCTGGCTAGCCCCAGATTTTAAAGAATATATATAAACACACACACATTGGGTTGGCTTTTATTGCAATGCCTAGATGCAATCTATAGACAAGTTACGGAAAATTCAGGTCACATATAAAGTTAAGAAGGCAAATGAAAAGAACACTACAAATCAGACAAATTTACATCTCAAGATATGAAAGCGGGGGCAGGGGCAAGATGGCGGAAGAGTAGAGTCCCCAAATCACCTATCCCCACCAAATTACCTAGATAACCTTCAAATCATCCTGAAACTCTACGAACTCAGACTGAGATTTAAAGAGAGAACAGCTGGAATGCTACAGTGAGAAGAGTTAGTGCTTCTATCAAGGTAGGAAAACCGGGAAAAAAGAAATAAAGAAACAAAAGGCATCCAAAGGGGAAGGGCCCCGCGAGGAGCCGGGCTAAGGCCCGGGAGAGTGCGCCCAGGACAGGAGAGCTCCGTCCCAGAGAGCAGGAGCTGCACCAATCTTCCTGGGAGGAGAGGCTCTTGCAGGGAGTTAGAGCAGGACGCCAGGAGGGCGGGGATGCCCTCAGGCTCCCTGGGACACTAACAGAGCAACTGTGCAACAGGGAGAGTGTGCCGAGCTCCCTAAGGGGCTGCAGCACGCACACACATTGACCCGGGAACAGCTCGGGGGCCTCGGGCAGCGGCTCCAGGGAGAGGGGGCTCCGTGTCCCAGGAGCAGCTTGGAGGAGGCTCCGGCAGAGCCGGAGGCTCTGTACGGAGGGGGATGCGCAGCTCCGGGAGCAACTTGGAGGGTCTCGGGCAGCGGCTCTGCAGAGAGGCGGCCGTGCAGCCGGGAGCACGAATCCAACAGAGCTGGCCCGGGAGCACTGGGCTCCGGGGACACAGCCCAGGATCCGGCCTCCCCCCGAGACAGGCAGAGGCCCGGAACTCACAAGACAGCAAGGACGCTCCTGCCCGGAGCTGAGTAGATCAGCGGCCCCGCCCCCAGAGCATCCAGGCCCCTGCAGACTGAGAGGTCCTTAGTTACTGTGGGAGCTGAATCCAGGGCTCCAGGGCTGGCCGCCACCACTGCGGTTGTTCCTCCTGGGGCCTCACGGGGTAAACAACCCCCAATGAGCCCTGCACCAGGAAGGGGCAGAGCAGCTCCCCCAAGTGCTAACACCTGAAAATCAGCAAAACAGGCCCCTCCCCCAGAAGACCAATTAGACGGACAAGTTCCAGGGAAAGTCAAGGGAATTAAAGTATACAGAATCAGAAGATACTCCCCCGTGTTTTCATTTTTTCTTTTTTTTAAATTTATTTATTTATGATAGTCACAGAGAGAGAGAGAGAGGCAGAGACACAGGCAGAGGGAGAAGCAGGTTCCATGCACCGGGAGCCCAATATAGGATTCGATCCCGGGTCTCCAGGATCGCGCCCTGGGCCAAAGGCAGGCGCCAAACCACTGCGCTACCCAAGGATCCCCATTTTTTCTTTTCTTTTCTTTATTTGCTTTTTTGCTTTTTGATTTCTGTTTGCTTCCCCCACGTTTTTTTCCTTTCTTTTCCTGTCTCTTTTTCTTCTCTTTTTTTCTTTCTTTCTTCCTTTTTTCCTTTTTCTTTTTCTCTTTTCTTCCCTTCTTTCTCTCCTCTCTTTTTCTCCTTTTCCCACTACAACTTGTTTTTGGCCAAGACACAGTGAGAGAAATGACTAGAAGGAAAACCTCACCTCAAAAGAAAAAATCAGAAACAGTACTCTCTCCCACAGAGTTACAAAATCTGGATTACAATTCAATGTCAGAAAGCCAATTCAGAAGCACTATTATGCAGCTACTGGTGGCTCTAGAAAAAGCATTAAGGACTCACGAGACTTCATGACTGCAGAATTTAGATCCAATCAGGCAGAAATTAAAAATCAATTGAATGAGATGCAATCCAAACTAGAAGTCCTAACAACGAGGGTTAATGAGGTGGAAGAACGAGTGAGTGACATAGAAGACAAGTTAATGGCAAAGACGGAAACTGAGGAAAAAAGAGACAGACAATTAAAAGACCATGAAGACAGATTAAGGGAAATAAATGACAGCCTAAGGAAGAAAAAGCCTACGTTTAATTGGGGTTCCCGAGGGCGCCGAAAGGGCCAGAGGGCCAGAATATGTATTTGAACAAATCCTAGCTAAAAACTTTCCCAATCTGGGAAGGGAAACAGGCATTCAGATCCAGGAAATAGAAAGATCCCCCCCTAAAATCAATAAAAACCGTTCAACACCTCGACATCTAATAGTGAAGCTTGCAAATTCCAAAGATAAAGAGATCCTTAAAGCAGCAAGAGACAAGAAGTCCCTGACTTTCATGGGGAGGAATATTAGGGTAACAGCAGACCTCTCCACAGAGACGTGGCAGGCCAGAAAGGGCTGGCAGGATATATTCAGGGTCCTAAATGAGAAGAACATGCAACCAAGAATACTTTATCCAGCAAGGCTCTCATTCAAAATGGAAGGAGAGATAAAGAGCTTCCAAGACAGGCAGGAACTGAAAGAATATGTGACCTCCAAACCAGCTCTGCAAGAAATTTTAAGGGGGACTCTTAAAATTCCCCTTTAAGAAGAAGTTCAGTGGAACAATCCACAAAAACAAGGACTGAATAGATATCATGATGACACTAAACTCATATCTGTCAATAGTAACTCTGAACGTGAACGGGCTTAATGACCCCATCAAAAGGCGCAGGGTTTCAGACTGGATAAAAAAGCAGGACCCATCTATTTGCTGTCTACAAGAGACACATTTTAGACAGAAGGACACCTACAACCTGAAAATAAAAGGTTGGAGAACCATTTACCATTCAAATGGTCCTCAAAAGAAAGCAGGGGTAGCCATCCTTATATCAGATAAACTAAAATTTACCCTGAAGACTGTAGTGAGAGTTGAAGAGGGACACTATATCATACTTAAAGGATCTATCCAACAATAGGACTTAACAATCCTCAATATATATGCCCCGAATGTGGGAGCTGCCAAATACTTAAACGAATTATTAACCAAAGTGAAGAAATACTTAGATAATAATACACTTATACTTGGTAACTTCAATCTAGCTCTTTCTACCCTCGATAGGTCTTCTAAGCACAACATCTCCAAAGAAACGAGAGCTTTAAATGATACACTGGACCAGATAGATTTCACAGATATCTACAGAACTTTACATCCAAACTCAACTGAATACACATTCTTCTCAAGGGCACATGGAACTTTCTCCAGAATAGACCACATACTGGGTCACAAATCGGGTCTGAACTGATACCAAAAGATTGGGATCGTCCCCTGCATATTCTCAGACCATAACGCCTTGAAATTAGAACTAAATCACAAGAAGAAGTTTGGAAGGACCTCAAACAGGTGGAGTTAAGGACCATCCTGCTAAAAGATAAAAGGGTCAACCAGGAAATTAAGGAAGAATTAAAAAGATTCATGGAGGGATCCCTGGGTGGCACAGCGGTTTGGCACCGCCTTTGGCCCAGGGCACGATCCTGGAGACCCGGGATCGAAATCCACGTCGGGCTCCCGGTGCATGGAGCCTGCTTCTCCCTCTGCCTGTGTCTCTGCCTCTCTCTCTCTCTCTCTCTCTCTCTCTCTCTCTCTGTGTGTGTGACTATCATAAATAAATAAAAATTTATTAAAAAAAAGATTCATGGAAACTAATGAGAATGAAGATACAGCCGTTCAAAATCTTTGGGATGCAGCAAAAGCAGTCCTGAGGGGGAAATACATCGCAATACAAGCATCCATTCAAAAACTGGAAAGAACTCAAATACAAAAGCTAACCTTACACATAAAGGAGCTAGAGAAAAAACAGCAAATGGACCCGACACCCAGCAGAAGAAGAGAGTTAATTAAAATTCGAGCAGAACTCAACGAAATTGAGACCAGAAGAACTGTGGAACAGATCAATAGAACCAGGAGTTGGTTCTTTGAAAGAATTAATAAGATAGATAAACCATTAGCCAACCTTATTAAAAAGAAGAGAGAGAAGACTCAAATTAATAAAATCATGAATGAGAAAGGAGAGATCACTACCAACACCAAGGAAATACAACGATTTTAAAAACATATTATGAACAGCTCTACGCCAATAAATTAGGCAATCTAGAAGAAATGGACGCATTCCTGGAAAGCCACAAACTACCAAAACTGGAACAGGAAGAAATAGAAAACCTGAACAGGCCAATAACCAGGGAGGAAATTGAAGAAGTCATCAAAAACCTCCCAAGACACAAGAGTCCAGGGCCAGATGGCTTCCCAGGGGAATTCTATCAAACGTTTAAAGAAGAAATCATACCTATTCTACTAAAGCTGTTTGGAAAGATAGAAAGAGATGGAGTACTTCCAAATTCATTCTATGAGGCCAGCATCACCTTAATTCCAAAACCAGACAAAGACCCCACCAAAAAGGAGAATTACAGACCAATATCCCTGATGAACATGGATGCAAAAATTCTCAACAAGATACTAGCCAATAGCATCCAACAACACATTAAGAAAATTATTCACCATGACCAAGTAGGATTTATCCCCGGGACACAAGGCTGGTTCAACACTCGTAAAACAATCAATGTGATTCATCATATCAGCAAGAGAAAAACCAAGAACCATATGATCCTCTCATTAGATGCAGAGAAAGCATTTGACAAAATACAGCATCCATTCCTGATCAAAACTCTTCAGAGTGTAGGGATAGAGGGAACTTTCCTTGACATCTTAAAAGCCATCTACGAAAAGCCCACAGCAAATATCATTCTCAATGGGGAAGCACTGGGAGCCTTTCCCCTAAGATCAGGAACAAGACAGGGATGTCCACTCTCACCACTGCTATTCAACATAGTATTGGAAGTCCTAGCCTCAGCAATCAGACAACAAAAAGACATTAAAGGCATTCAAATTGGCAAAGAAGAAGTCAAACTCTCCCTCTTCGCCGATGACATGATACTCTACATAGAAAACCCAAAAGCCTCCACCCCAAGATTGCTAGAACTCATACAGCAATTTGGTAGCGTGGCAGGATACAAAATCAATGCCCAGAAATCAATGGCATTCCTATACACTAACAATGAGACTGAAGAAAGAGAAATTAAGGAGTCAATCCCATTTACAATTGCACCCAAAAGCATAAGATACCTAGGAATAAACCTAACCAAAGAGGTAAAGGATCTATACCCTAAAAACTATAGAACACTTCTGAAAGAAATTGAGGAAGACACAAAGAGATGGAAAAATATTCCATGCTCATGGATTGGCAGAATTAATATTGTGAAAATGTCAATGTTACCCAGGGCAATTTACACGTTCAATGCAATCCCTATCAAAATACCATGGACTTTCTTCAGAGACTTAGAACAAATTATTTTAAGATTTGTGTGGAATCAGAAAAGACCCCGAATAGCCAGGGGAATTTTAAAAAAGAAAACCATATCTGGGGGCATCACAATGCCAGATTTCAGGTTGTACTACAAAGCTGTGGTCATCAAGACAGTGTGGTACTGGCACAAAAACAGACACATAGACCAATGGAACAGAATAGAGAACCCAGAAATGGACCCTGAACTTTATGGTCAACTAATATTCGACAAAGGAGGAAAGACGATCCACTGGAAGAAAGACAGTCTCTTCAATAAATGGTGCTGGGAAAATTGGTCATCCACATGCAGAAGAATGAAACTAGACCACTCTCTTGCACCATACACAAAGATAAACTCAAAATGGATGAAAGATTTAAATGTGAGACAAGACTCCATCAAAATCCTAGAGGAGAACACAGGCAACACCCTTTTTGAACTTGGCCACAGTAACTTCTTGCAAGATACATCCACGAAAGCAAAAGAAACAAAAGCAAAAATGAACTATTGGGACTTCATCAAGATAAGAAGCTTTTGCACAGCAAAGGATACAGTCAACAAAACTCAAAGACAACCTACAGAATGGGAGAAGATATTTGCAAATAACATATCAGATAAAGGGCTAGTTTCCAAAATCTATAAAGAACTTATTAAACTCAACACCAAAGAAACAAACAATCCAATCATGAAATGGGCAAAAGACATGAAGAGAAATCTCACAGAGGAAGACATAGACATGGCCAACATGCACATGAGAAAATGCTCTGCATCACTTGCCATCAGGGAAATACAAATCAAAACCACAATGAGATACCACCTCACACCAGTGAGAATGGGGAAAATTAACAAGGCAGGAAACAACAAATGTTGGAGAGGATGCGGAGAAAAGGGAACCCTCTTACACTGTTGGTGGGAATGTGAACTGGTGCAGCCACTCTGGAAAACTGTGTGGAGGTTCCTCAAAGAATTAAAAATAGACCTGCCCTACGACCCAGCAATTGCACTGTTAGGGATTTACCCCAAAGATTCAGATGCAATGAAACGCCGGGACACCTGCACCCCGATGTTTCTAGCAGCCATGTCCACAATAGCCAAACTGTGGAAGGAGCCTCGGTGCCCATCGAAAGATGAATGGATAAAGAAGATGTGGTTTATGTATACAATGGAATATTACTCAGCCATTAGAAACGACAAATACCCACCATTTGCTTCAACGTGGATGGAACTGGAGGGTATTATGCTGAGTGAAGTAAGTCAATCGGAGAAGGACAAACAGTGTATGTTCTCATTCATTTGGGGAATATGAATAATAGTGAAAGGGAATATAAGGGAAGGGAGAAGAAATGTGTGGGAATATCAGAAAGGGAGACAGAGCATAAAGACTCCTAACTCTGGGAAACGAACTAGGGGTGGTGGATGGGGAGGAGGGCGGGGGGTGGGGGTGAATGGGTGACGGGCACTGAGGGGGACACTTGACGGGATGAGCACTGGGTGTTATTCTGTATGTTGGTAAACTGAACACCAATAAAAATTAATTTATTAAAAAAAATCCTAGAGGAGAACACAGGCAACACCCTTTTTGAACTTGGCCATAGTTACTTCTTGCAAGATACATCCATGAAGGCAAAAGAAACAAAAACAAAAATGAACTATTGGGACTTCATCAGGACAAGAAGCTTTTGCACAGCAAAGGATACAGTCAACCTAACTAAAAGACAACCTACAGAATGGGAGAAGACTTTTGCAAATGACGTATCAGATAAAGGGCTAGTTTCAAAGATCTATAAAGAACTTATTCAACTCAACACCAAAGAAACAAACCATCCAATCATGAAATGGGCAAAAGACATGAAGAGAAATCTCACAGAGGAAGACATAGACATGGCCAACATGCACTTGAGAAAATGCTCTGCATCACTTGCCATCAGGGAAAAACAAATCAAAACCACAATGAGTTACCACCTCACACCAGTGAGAATGGGCAAAATTAACAAGGCAGGAAACCACAAATGTTGGAGAGGATGTGGAGAAAAGGGAACCCTCTTACACTGTTGGTGGGAATATGAACTGGTGCAGCCACTCTGGAAAACTGTGTGGAGATTCCTCAAAGAGTTAAAAATAGACTTGCCATACGACCCAGCAATTGCACTGTTGGGGATTTACCCCAAAGATGCAGATGCAATGAAACGCTGGGACACCTGCACCCAGATGTTTCTAGCAGCGATGTCCACAATAGCCAAACTGTGGACGGAGCCTCGGTGTCCATCAAAAGATGAATGGATAAATATGATGTGGTTTATGTATACAATGGAATATTACTCAGTCATTAGAAATGACAAATACCCACCATTTGCTTCAATGTGGATGGAACTGGAGGGTATTATGCTGAGTGAAGTAAGTCAATCGGAGAAGGACAAACATTATATGTTCTCATTCACTTGCGGAATATAAATAATAGTGAAAGGGAATATAATGGAAGGGAGAAGAAATGTGTGGGAAATATCAGAATGTGAGACAGACATAAAGACTCCTAAATCTGAAAAAAAAAAAAGACTCCTAACTCTGGGAAATGAACTAGGGGTGGTGGAAGGGGAGGAGGGCGGGGGTGGGGGTGAATGGGTGACAGGCACTGAGGAGGGCACTTGACGGGATTAGCACGGGGTGTTATTATGTATGTTGGCAAATTGAAAACCATAACAAATAAATTTATTATTAAAAAATAATAATAAAATAAAACTAAATAAATAATCAATGTGTAATGTGAAAGAAAATAAAATTAAAATAAAAATTAAAAAAAGAATAAGCAGGGTGAGCTGCAGAGGGAGAGGGCGAAGCAGGCTCCCCACTGAGCAGGGAGCCCAATGGAGGTCTCAAAGCCAGGTACCCTGGGAACATGGCCTGACCTGAAAGCAGCGGCCTCACTGACTGAGCCACACAGTGCCCTACCTTGATCTTATCATCCATCCGAGTGGTCGAAATGTGGGTGGATCCATTCATCCCATGTGGCGGCCTTGAACATGTCACATCTAAACAACTGTGGACATGCCTGCCTACGACAGGTAGATTGAGTGTCTGACACTCTGATTAGACTTGATCCAAGACCGTGTATCTCCTGTATTCTTTCAATGATCTTAGTGCTTAGAAATGTGTCTGCAATCCTAGGCGCTTTATCTCTATTCTTGGAGAAAGGAATCCCAAACAGCACTTTAGGTCTACTGAGTGGAACTTGAGCTGCTCTGCCTTCCCCCAGTGACCTCTGATCTAGGCACATGAAGGACAAGGAGCAGGGCCAGTTAGATGGAATCCCAGAAGTCTTTTGCAAACAGGAAAATGGCCTGCTTTCCACGTGCTTCTGTAAACCAAGGGTGCCACAGGCCCATGAGGCTTGATGTGGAGAGCTTCTTCGCTGGGGAGAGACAGCTGCTCCACAGGAAGATGCCCAGCATCCCTTTAAACAGGGCCAGACAGCAGAGAGGTCTAGGCCATGTTTTCTGCCAGGATTGTCCACAGTAGCCCCATGAGGTTCATCCTCTTCCACAGCCCGTCTCAGAGGAGGAAAAGGAAGCTCCGAGAGGAGCAGTGACATTGCCAAAACATACCAGTAGTAGAGGTGAGCCTCAAGGCCTCTGCTGTGTATAGGGTGGTCACTCACCTGTGGAACTGTTGGCCCAGGACCCTTTGGGCTGTGCTGAACACCTGGTAGACATGGAAAACAACTGTGTTTTCTGAGAGGTTCCTCTCCTGGAATGATCACAGCAGGGACTGTACAAAAGTATCCATTCTGCCTTTGCGGTGCATCTGCATGGTCCAGGCCTCATCTGTGGTCAGGGTGGATGATTCCTTTCCACACCAGAGACACAAGGAGGGGCACTGTAGTCAGCTTCCAAACCACAAGCCACTGGGAAGATCAGGGTCTGGCGCTCAGTCCAGAGACACCCATCCGCTCAGGAAGTTGTACAGGAAAAAGGAGTTCAGGGCCCACACAGAAAAAGGTTTTAGGCTTCAAAGTACCATTGGTTGGTTGGGACGGAGGGCAGAGCATTGGAAACTTCAACACACACGAATAGCTGAGCAACACTCGCATTTCTCTCAACTCAGATCTTTTATGAAGACCAGTATTCCATGGAGTCATCCATAAACATCCAACTGCAGATAGAACACAGTGGGTTAGCACCTCAAATGCTGCTCAAGATCCCATAGATGGGGCTTGAGAAGAGACCAAAGCATGGGCTGCATGGCATTTCCCCTAAGCTGATGTACCTTCGTCTGTACCTGACCTAGGGAGGAAGGAGCAGGGGAGAGCACCTTTTTCGGCAGGCCCCAGGGGAGCCAGTTGTTTCGAGTCCAGGTGCTTGGCTTGCCCTGATCATCTGTGGGTCCTGACTTTCACCATGAATGGGACTTGTTCTCAGCCCACACAGGCCATGCTTGTAGTCGGTGGCCTGATGCACCTGTGCTTCTCGGGGGTAGATGGAGTAATTGAACCCTTGGAGCAACTCATCCAAGATTTCCTGTGTGGATCTCTACAAAAAAGACAGAGTCAGCAACTTAGGTCAGGAGGCATCAGAGGGCTTCAGCCAAACTGGGCTTCCAGGTTATGGCAGATCTAGCAAATTAAACAGTCTGTGGGGACACCGAATGTGCTCCTTGCAGCACGGCAGACATGGCAAGAGAATGGCATCATGTCAAGTGCGAAGGGCCTTGCATGGCTGAATCACTGTGGCAGAAGGCCCCATTGATGGTGTATTATGAGGACCTCTAACGACAGAGCTCATGACCTGTTGGGCCTGCAATGGGCTGATGTGTACTGGCACATGACAGCTTAGAGATAAATACAGAGAATGGCTTCATCCCACCCTTCCTTTTGTCTTAAATCACCCTCTTTAGTGTGATCTTGGGTGAGGCCAGCAGACGTTGTGCAACTACAGTGGAGCTGTGTTATACACAGGATACCTGGGGCGCGTGGGTGAAATGAGGAAAATGGTAATGAATCTCAAAGATACTCAGTGCTATGAGTGAAAAAAAAAAAACAAACCACCCCCACTCCTCAAAAGCATGAAATCTATTCTGCACCATTCCAACCTAGGGGAACAGTGTCTTATCACCTCAGATGTAGCCGGAGGTTAGGTGTGGAGGTTCAGGTATCTTTGTGTTTGGGCCTGTGTGGCACTTGTGTGGAAACACTACGGGAGGGCCCCAGGTTTCTCTCCATGTTTGTGTGGGGGCCATCTCTCTGTGGGGCACCCTCTTCCCATTCTCACCTCAGAACAGCACGGCTCCTTGTTTGCCTGATGGACCCAATCATTGCCTAGGGAGTTAGAAGAGTTGAAGCCACAGAACATCTCCTCCAAGATCTCCTGGGTGCAGCTCTGCAAATACAATGCCCCGTATGTACAGGGCCAAGAGACATTAGGGTACTCCCTCCACAACACAACAAGGGGACATCCCCTTTAGAAATCATGTTCTCTGTTTCACATCACAGGGGCAGCTAAAGGGACATCCAGCAAGGAGAAGACACATGAAAGACACTCTTGCGCTCATGACTTACATACTTGAAGTAGAGCTTGGCCCTCAGCACTCACCTTCTCATCTTGCCTGCTATGACCTGGCGTCTGAACACCAAAGATGTCTCAGGCTTCCAAACCATAGCAGCTGGTTTCTGCCCAGGAAGGGCATGATCCTCTCCTCTGTCCCCTCTACACACACACACACACACACACACACACACACGAGTCTCAAACACACACACCCTCTTACCTATACACAAAGGGACACACACACAATGAGAGTTAAAGCGGTGCGAGCCCCCTCAGCTGAGATTACAGTGTAGCCTGCTCTCCATTGGCATCCCCCAAGGTGCCTTGTGGTACCTGTTGAAGTCTCCCGCACATGACCAGAAGCAACGGAAAGAGGGCTGAACTGACGTCCATAGCAGCATGAACATCTCTCTTTCTGGACTCTCCTAAGCCCAGAGCCACTGAAAGTAGGGCAACAGCAACAGAAGGTCTTGTTCTCCTGACCGGCTCCAGTTAAGTGCACTGGAAAGAGGGACATTGTTCAAGGCAGCTTCCGGGTTACCAGAGTTCTAAATCCATTACATGCTTGTCCCCAAGAAAGTGACATCACTTTTTCAAGATTCCAGGCCTTGGGCCCCTCCCTTCAGTCACACCTAACCAGAGCCTCTTCTTGGCAGATGACTGCTTGCCCCACGTTATCTCGTTAACTTTACATCCACAGCCAAAAATGCCATAGCCAGAACTCTCTGAAAATGCAAGGAAGGTCCTACTGTTCTGGCAACGTAGCTGATTTCAGACCTTTTTTGCTGTGCTTGCAACTTCCCAGATCTGTGACCTATCTAACCCACTGTCTCTCTCATATAGTCCACAGTTTCCCATCCTGCACAGTGACAGAAGAGTCAGAATCTTCTTCCTAGGGACATCATCAGGGTTCTATGAATGATATCTGCAACACACGTGAGCTGGTGCCCTGTGTATCTGAGGCGCATATTTTCAGGATGATGGATTGACATGAAGAGGTGAGATGTGGCATGGAGTACCAGTTCAAAGTATCCTGGCATCCATAGTTTTCACGTTACCTCCGGCCTCATTTCAATGGGGGCACCATGATGGGGTGGGAATGCTCTAAGATGCCGACATGGTGATCTTCTGTAGTCATACCATCCAAATTTTCCTGTTCTATTTTGAATGAGACAGAAGTGCCTCCTTCTGGGCTCTGGGGGTCGCAGCCTTCACCATGGCTCCCAGCGATAATGACCTGTGGCATAAATATCCCTGTGTCACCCCGAGGTGCTTCGTGACTGGTTCCTGACCAACACAATACATCCAATTCAATGGCATGTCACATCTAATTTCCAAATTGATCTATGCTTAAGATTAGGTTTAGGCCTCAGGATTAGGGTTCGGGTTAGGCTTCAGGGTAGGGTTAGGGTTAGGGGTTAAGGTTAGGGCTAGAGTAAGACTTCAGTGTTAGGTTAAGGTAAGAGGTTACAGTGAGGGTTAGGGTTAGGCCTCAGGGTTAGGGGTTAGGGTTAAGCCTCAGGGTTGGGGTTAGGCTTAGGCTGAGGGGATAGGGTTAGGATTTGGCTCCAGGTAATGGTTAGGGTTATGCCGAGGGTTTAGGGGTTAGGCCTAGGGTTTAGGTTTAGGGTTAGGATTTAGGGATAGGGTTAGTGTTAGGCCTGGGGTCAGTGTTAGGGTTATGCCAAAGAGTTAGTACTTAGTTTTAGGCCTCATGGTTAGGCCTCAGGGGTAGGGTTAGGGTTAGGCCTCAGGGTTAGGACTCATGGTTAGGGTTAGGGTTAGGCCTCGGGGTTTTGCCTCAGGGTTATGTCTCAGGGTTTGGCCTCAGGGTCAGGTCTCAGGGTTAGTTTTAGGCCTCAGGGTTAGGGTTAGGTTTATGGTCAGGGTTAGTGTTAGTGTCAGAGTCAGGGTTAGGGTCAGGGTCAGGGTCAGGGTTAGGATTAGGCTCACGGTTAGTGTTAGGGACAGGGTCAGGGTTAGGGTCAGGGTTAAGGTTAGGTTCAGGGTTATGGTTAGGGTCAGGGTCAGGGTTAGGGTCAGTGTCAGGGTTAGGTTTAGGGTTAGGGTTAGAATTAGGCTTCAGTGTTATGGTTAGTGTAAGGGCTTAGTGTTTGAGTTAGGGTTAGGCCTCAGGGTTAGGTTTAGAGTTAGGCCTCAGGATTAGGGATTAGGGTTAGGCCTCAGGGTAAGGTGTCAGGGTTAGGCCTCATGTTTAGGGTTAGGGGATAGGCTGAGGGGTTACTGCTAGGGGTTAGGCCTTGGGGTCAGGGTTAGTGTTAAGGTAAGTGGTTATGGTAAGGGTTAGGCGTCAGGGTTAGGAGTTAGGGTTAGGCCTCAGGGATAGGGTTTAAGTTAAGGCCTCAGGGTTAGGACTAGGAGTTATGCCTCAGGGTTAGCGTTTAGGGTTAGGGTTAGGATTTCGCCTCAGGGTTAGGGGTTAGAATTAGGCCTCAGGGTTTGGCCTGAGGGTTAGGCCTCAGGGTTAGTGTTAGGGTTAGGGTTAGGGTCAGGGACAGAGTCAGGGTTAGGGTCAGTGTTTGGTTTAGGGTCACAGTTATGGTTAGGTTCAGGGTCAGGGTTAGGGTCAGGTTCAGCGTAAGGGTTTGGGTTAGGGTTAGGTTTAGGCTTCCGGGTTAGGGGTCAGGGTTAGAGTCAGGGTCAGGGTTAGGCCTCAGGGATAGGGTCAGGGGGAGGCCTCAGGGTTAGAGTTAAGCTCAGGCCTCAGGGTTAGGCCTCAGGTTTAGGCCTAGGGGTTAGGCCTCAGGGTTTGGGGTTAGGGTTAGGGTTAGGCCTCAGGGTTAAGGTTAGGGTTTGGGTTAGGGTCAGGGTCAGATTTAGGTTCAGGGTCAGGGTTAGGGTTAGGGTCAGGGTTAGTGTTAGGCCTATGGGTTATGGGTTAGGGTTAGGCTTCAGGGTTAGGAGTTAGGGTCAGTCCTCAGGATTATGGGTTATGGTTTGGCCTCAGGGTTAGTGTTAGGGGTAAGGCCGAGTGGTTAGGGTTAGGGTTAGGCCTCAGGGTTAGGGGTTAGGGTTAGGGTTAGGGTTAGGGTTAGGGTTAGGGTTAGGGTTAGGGTTAGGCCTGGGGTCAGTGTTACGGTTAGGCCTCAGTGTTAGGGTTTATGTTTAGGCCTCAAGGATAGGCCTTAGTGTTAGGGTTTAGGTTTAGGCCTCAGGGTTAGGCCTATGGGTTAGGCCTCAAGGTTAAGGGTTATGGTTATGGTTATGGTTATGGTTATGGTTAGGGTTAGGGTTAGGGTTAGGGTTAGGATTAGGGTTAGGGGTTAGGCCTTGGGGTCAGGGTTAGTGTTAAGGTAAGGGGTTAGGGTTAGGGTTAGAGTTATGCTTCAGGGTTACTGTTAGGGTAAGTGGTTAGGGTTTGGGTTAGGGTTAGGCCTCAGGTTTAGGGCTAGGGTTAGGCCTCAGGGTTAGGGTAAGGGTTAGGTCTCAGAGTTAAGCCTCAGGTATAGGCCTCAGGGTTAGGTTTAGGCCTCAGGGTTAAGGTTAGGGTTAGGCCTCAGTGTTATGGTAAGGTTTAGGGTCAGGTTTAGGCCTAGGGGTTAGGCCTCAGGGTTATGGGTTAGGGTTAGCGTTACTGTTAGACATCAGGGTTATTGGTTATGGTTAGGCCTCATGGTTAGGACTCAGGTTAGGGAATAGGCCTCATGGTTAGGGTTGGGGTTAGGCCTCAGGGTTAGGCCTCATGTTTATGGTTAGTCTCAGTGTTAGGATCAGGTTTGGGCCTCAGGGGTAGGCCTCAGGTTTAGGCCTCAGGGATAGGGACAAGGTTAGGCCTCAGGGTTAGGGTCAGTGTTAGGGTGAGAATTACAGTCAGGGTTAGGCCTCAGAGTTCGGCCTCATGGATAGGGTCACAGTTAGGCCTCAGGTTTAGGGGTCAGGGTTAGGGTCAGGGTCAGGGTTATGCCTCATCCTAGATTTCTGTGTGGATCTCTACAGAAAAGACAGAGCCAGCTACTGGGTCAGGGGGCATGAGAGGCCTTTCACCCAAACTGGACTTCCAGGTAATGGCAGATCAAGCAACTTAAACAGTCTGTGGGGACACACAAGGTGCTCCTTGCAGCACGGCAGACATGGCAAGAGAATGGCATCATGTCAAGTGCCAAGGACCTTGAATGACCTAATCACTGTGGCAGAAGGCCCCATTGATGGAGTACTATGAGAACCTCTAAGGACACAGCTCATGACCCGTTTGGCCTACAATGATCTGAGTGTTCTTGCACATGACTCCTTAGAGATAAACATAGAGAATGGCTTCATCCCACCCTTCCTTTTGTCTGAAAACACCCTCTTTAGTGTGATCTTGGGTGAGGCCAGCAGACGTTGTGCAATGACAGTGTAGCTGCGTTCTACACAGGATACCTGGAGCCCGTGGATGAAATAAGGAAAGTGGTAGTGAAACACAAAGACACTCAGTGCTCTGAGTGAAAAAAACAAACCACCCCCACTACTCAAAAACATGAAATCTATTCTGCACCATTCCAACCTAGGGGAACAGTGTCTTATAACCTCAGGCATAGCCGGAGTTTAGGGGTGGAGGTTCAGGTGTCTTTGCGTTTGGGCCTGTGCGGCGCTCGTGTCGAAACAATATGGGAGGGCCCCAGGTTTCTCTCCATGTTTGTGTGGGGGCCATCTCTCTGTGGGGCACCCTCTTCCCATTCTCACCTCAGAATAGCATGGCTCCTTGTTTGCCTGGTGCACCCGATCATTGCCTAGGGAGTTAGAAGAGTTGAAACCACAGAACATCTCCTCCAAGATCTCCTGGGTGCAGCTCTGCAAATACAATGCCCCGTATGTACAGGGCCAAGAGACATTAGGGTACTCCCTCCACAACACAACAAGGGGACATCCCCTTTAGAAATCATGTTCTCTGTTTCACATCACAGGGGCAGCTAAAGGGACATCCGGCAAGGAGAAGCCACACGAAAGACACTCTTGCACTCATGACTTACATACTTGAAGTAGAGCTTGGCCCTCAGCACTCACCTTCTCATCTTGCCTGCTATGACCTGGCGTCTGAACACCGAAGACGTGTCAGGCTTCCAAACCATGGCAACTGGTTTCTGCCTAGGAAGGGCATGATCCTCTCCTCTGTCCCCTCTACACGCGCGCGCGCGCGCACACACACACACACACACACACACACAGTCTCAAACAACACACCGTCTTACACATATGAAAACGGAAACACACTCAGTGAGGGTTAAACAGGTGGGAGCCCCCTCAGCTGAGATTACAGTGTAGCCTGCTCTCCATTGGCCTCCCCCAAGGTGCCTTGTGGTACCTGTTGAAGTCTCCCGCACATGACCAGAAGCTTCAGAAAGAGGGCCGAACTGACGTCCATAGCGGCATGAACATCTCTCTTTCTGGACTCTCCTAAGCCCAGAGCCACTGAAAGTAGGGCAACAGCAACAGAAGGTCTTGTTCTCCTAACCGGCTCCAGTTAAGTGCACTGGAAAGAGGGACATTGTTCAAGGCAGTTTCCTGGTTACCAGAGTTCTAAATCCATTACACGCTTGTCCCCAAGGAAGTGACGTCACCTTTTCAAGATTAGAGCCCGTGGGTCCCTCCCTTCTGTCAGACCTATCCAGAGCCCCTTCTTGGCAGATGACTGCTTGCCCCACGTTATCTCGTTAACTTTACATCCACAGCCAAAAATGCCATAGCCAGAACTCTCTGAAAATGCAAGGAAGGTCCTACTTTTCTGGAGATGGAGCTGAATTCAGACCTTTCTTTCTGTGCTTTCCTTCCCAGACACCCACCGTGTCTCTCCTAAAGTCCATAGGTTCCCAACCTGCACAGTGATCGAACGGTCAGAATCTTCCTCCTAGGGACATTCATCGGGGGTCTATGAATGGTATCTGCAACGCACGTGAGCTGGTGCCCTGTGTACCTGAGGCGCATATTTTCAGGATGGTGGATTGACATGAAGAGGTGAGATGTGGCATGGAGTACTGGTTGAAAGTGGCCTGGGTTCCACAGTTTTCACGTTACCTCCGGCCTCATTTCAATGGGGGCACCATGATGGAATGAGAATGCTCTAAGATGCAGACATGGTGATCTTCTGTAGTCAAACCGTCCAATGTATCCTGTTTTATTTTGAATGAGACAGAAGTGCCTCCTTTTGGGCTCTGGGGGTCACAGCCTTCACCATGGCTCCCAGCGATAATGACCTGTGGCATAAATATCCCTGTGTCACCCTGAGGTGTTTCGTGACTGGTTCCTGACCAACACAATACATCCAATTCAATGGCATGTCACTTCCAATTTCCAAATTGATCTATGTATAAGGTTAGTGTTAGGCCTCCGGGTTAGGGTTAGGGTTAGACTTCAGGGTTAGGGTTAGGATTAGGGGTTAGGGTGAAGGTTATGGTTAGGCTTCAGGATTAGGGTTAGGGTAAGGGGTTGCGTTAGGTTTAGGCCTCAGGTTTAGGATTAGGTTAGGCCTCAGGGTTAGGGTTAGGGCTTAGGCTGAGTGGTTAGGGTAAGGGTTAGGCCTAGGGATTAGGGTTAGGGTTTAGATTGAGGGTGAGGCTTAGGCCTGGGGTCAGTGTTAGGGTTAAGCCTACGGGTTAGGGTTTAGGTTTAGGCCTCAGGGTTAGGCCTCGGGATTAGGCCTCAGTGTTAGGCCTCAGGGTTAGGCCTTAGGGTTAGTTTTCAGTCTAGGGTCAAGGTTAGAGTTAGGCTTCAGGGTTACGATTTAGGCTTAGGCCACAGGGTTAGGCCTAGGGGTTAAGTCAGGGTTAGGCCTCAGGGTTAGGGTTCGTGTTAGGCTAGGGTCAGGGTTAGGGTTAGGGTTAGTGTTACGGTCAGGGTCAGGGTTAGGGTTAGGCTCAGGGTCAGGTTTAGGGTCAGGGTTAGGTTTAGGGTCAGGGTTAGGGTTAGAGTAATGCACCAGGGTTAGGGTTAGCGTTAAGGGGCTAGGGTTAGAGTTATGCCTCAGGGTTAGGGTTTAGGGTTAGGCAGAGTGGTTAGGTTTGGGGTTAGGCCTTCGGGTCAGGGTTAGGATTAAGGTAAGATGTTAAGGTTAGTGTTAGGGTTAGGCCTCAGGGTTAGGGCTAGGGTTAGGCTTCAGGGTTAGGGTTGGGATTAGAGGTTAGGCTGAGGGTTTAGGGTTAGGGCTTAGGCCTAGGGGTTAGGGTTAGGGTTTAGGGTTAGGGTGAGGGTTAGGCCTGGGGTCAGTGTTAGAGTTAAACCATGGGTTAGGGTTTAGGTTGAGGCCTCAGGTATAGGCCTCAGGGTTAGGCCTCAGGGTTAGGGTTAGGTTAGGCCTCAGGGTTAGGGGTGAGTGTTAGGCCTCTGGGTTAGGCTTAGGGGTTAGGCTCAGGGGTTAGGGTTAGGGTTTAGGCCTACGGGTTAGGGTTAAGGTTAGGGTTTAGGTTTAGGGTGAGGCTTAGGCCTGGGGTCAGTGTTAGGGTTAAGCCTAAGGGTTAGGGTTTAGGTTTAGGCCTCAGAGTTAAGCCTCAGGATTAGGCCTCAGTGTTAGGCCTCAAGGTTAGGCCTTGGGGTTAGTTTTAGGCCTAGAATCAGAGTTTGGGTTAGGCTTCAGGGTTACTGTTTAGGCTTAGGCCTCAGGGTTAGGCCTAGGGGTTAGGCCTCAGGGTTAGGCCTCCAGGTTAGGGTTTGTGTTAGGGTTAGGGTTAGGTTTAGGGTCAGGATTAGGGTTAGGGTTAGGGTCAGGGTCAGGGTTAGAATCAGGGTCAGGTTAGGTTTAGGGATAGGGTTAGGTTTAGGGTTTGAGTTATGTACAAGGGTTAGGGTTAGGGTAAGTGGTTAGGGTTAGCGTTAGGCCTCAGGGTTAGGGGTTACTTTTAGGCCTCAGGGTTAGGGTTTAGGGTTAGGCCTCATGGTCAGGTTTAGGGGTTATCCAGAGCGGTTAGGGATAGGGGTTAGTCCTAAGGGTTATGGTTATGATTAGGGTTTAGGGTTAGGGTTAGGGTTAGCACTGGGGTCACTGGTAGCATTAGGACTAAGGGTTAGGGTTTAAGTTTAGGCCTCAGGGTTTGGCCTTAGGTTTAGGGTTAGGGTTAGGCCTCAGGCTTAGGCCCCTGAGTTACACCTTAGGGTTAGGCCTCAGGTATAGGCCTCAGGGTTAGGTTTAAGACTCAGGGATAGGGTAAGAGTTAGGCCCCAGTGTTAGGATTTAGGGTTAGGCCTCAGGGTTATGGTTACGGGTTACAGTCAGTGTTAGGCCTCAGGGTTAGGGTTAGGCCTCAGGGTTAGGGGTTAGGCCTCAGGGTTAGAGTTAAGGTTAGGCCTTAGGGTTAGTCCTCAGATTTAGGGTTAGGGTCAGGGTTAGGGTCAGGGTTAGGCCTCAGGGTTAGGCCTCAGATTTAGAGTCAGTGTTAGGGTTAGGGTCAGCGTTAGGCCTCAGGTTTAGGCTTTGGTTTAGGGTCAGGGTTAGGCCTCAGGCTTTGGCCCCAGGGTTAGGCCTTGTGGTTAGGCCTCAGCGTTAGACTTAGGGTAAGGGTTAGGGATAGGTTCAAGGTTAGGCCTCAGGGAGAGGGTCAGGATTAGGCCTCAGGTTTAGGGGTCAGGTTTAGGGTCAGTGTCAGGGTTAGGCCTAATCCTAGATTTCCTCTGCCGATCTCTACAAAAAAGACAGAGCCAGCTACTGGGTCAGCAGGTATCAGAGTGCTTCCACCCAAACTGGGCTTCCATGTTATGGCAGATCAAGCAATTTAAACAGTCTGTGGGGACACACAAGGTGCTCCTTGCAGCATGGCAGACATGGCAAGAGAACGGCATCATGTCAAATGCCAAGGGCCTTGAATGGCTGAATCACTGTGGCAGACGGCCCCATTGATGGAATACTACAAGGTCCTCTAGGGACACAGCTCATGACCCGTTGGGCCTACAATGATCTGAGGTGTTCTGGCACGACACCTTAGAGATAAACATAGAGAATGGCTTCATCCCACCCTTCCTTTTGTCTGAAAACACCCACTTTAGTGTGATCTTTTGTGAGGCCTGCAGACATTGTGCAATGACAGTGGAGCTGCCTTACTCAAAGGATACCTGGGGCGCTTGGATGAAATGAGGAAAATGGTAGTGAAATGCAAAGACACTCAGGGCTCTGAGTGAAAAAATCAAACCACCCCTACTCCTCAAAAGCATGAAATCTATTCTGCACCATTCCAACCTAGGGTAACAGTGTCTTATCACCTCAGACGTAACCGGAGGTGTCTTTGCGTTTGGGCCTGTGCGGCACTTGTGTGGAAACACTACGGGAGGGCCCCAGGTTTCTCTCCATGTTTGTGTGGGGGCCATCTCTCTGTGGAGAACCCTCTTTCCATTCTCACCTCAGAACAGCACTGCTCCTTGTTTGCCTGGTGCACCCGATCATTGTCTAGGGAGTTAGAAGAGTTGAAACCACAGAACATCTCCTCCAATATCTCCTGGGTGCAGCTCTGCAAATACAGTGCCCCATATGTACAGGGCCAAGAAACATTAGGGTACTCCCTCCACAACAAAACAAGGGGACATCCCCTTTCGAAATCGTGTTCTCTGCTTCACATCACAGGGGCAGCTGAAGGGACATCTGGCAACGTGAAGCCAGATGAAAGACACTCTTGCTCTCATGACATACATGCTTGAAGTTGAGCTTCAACTTCAGTTGAGCTTCAGGGTTAGGCTTAGGGGTTAGGCTGAGGGGTTAGGGTTAGTGTTTAGGCCTCGGGGTTAGGGTTAGGGTTAGGGTTTAGGTTTAGGGTGAGGCTTAGGCCTGGGGTCAGTGTTAGGGTTAAGCCTAAGGGTTAGGGTTTAGGTTTAGGCCTTAGGGCTAGGCCTCAGGGTTAGGGTTAGGGTTAGGCCTCAGAGTTAGGCCTCAGGATTAGGCCTCAGTGTTAGGCCTCAAGGTTAGGCCTTAGGGTTAGTTTTAGGCGTAGGGTCAGAGTTTGGGTTAGGCTTCAGGGTTACTGTTTAGGCTTACACCTCAGGGTTAGGCCTAGGGGTTAGGCCTCAGGTTTAGGCCTCAGGGTTAGGGTTCGTGTTAGGGTTAGGGTTAGTTTTAGGGTCAGGATTAGGGTTAGGGTCAGGGTTAAGGTTAGGCTCAGGGTCAGGGTTAGGTTTAGTGTTAGCAATGAGGTCAGTGTTAGCATTAGGACTAAGGGTTAGGGTTTAAGTTTAGGCCTCAGGGTTAGGCCTCAAGGTTAGGCTGTAGGTTTAAGGTTAGTGTTAGGCCTCCGGGTTATGCCCAAGGGTTACATCTTAGGGTTAGGCCTCAGGTAGAGGCCTCAGGGTTATGGTTCAGGTTTAGACCTCAGGGTTAGGACTAGGAGTTAGGCCTCAGGGTTAGGGTTTAGGGTTAGGGTTAGGGTTTGGCCTCAGAGTTACTGGTTAGGGTTAGGACTAAGGGTTTGGCCTCAGGGTTAGGTTTAGTATAAGGGGTTAGGGTTTGGTTTAGGGTTAGGCCTCAGGGTTAGGGTTATGGTTAGGCCTCAGTGTTAGGGTTTAGGGTTAGGCCTCAGGGTTAGGCCTAGTGGTTAGGACTCAGGGTTAGGGGTTAGGGTTAGGGTTAGGGTTAGGCCTCAGGGTTATGGGTTAGGGTAAGACTTCAGAGTTAAGTCTCAGGGTTAGGACTCAGGGTTAAGGGATAGGCCTCAGGGTAATGGTTAGGGTTAGGCCTCAGGGTTAGGCCCCAGGTTTATGGTTAGTCTCAGTGTTAGTGTCAGGGTTAGGCCTCAGGGTTAGGCCTCAGGGATAGGGCCAGAGTTAGGCCTCAGGATTAGGAGTCAGGGTTAGAGTCAGGGTCAGGGTTAGGCCTTATCCTAGATTTCCTATGTGGATCTCTACACAAAAGACAGAGCTAGCTACTTGGGTCAGGAGGCATCAAAGGGCTTCCTCCCAAACTGGGCTTTCATGTTATGGCAGATCAAGCAACTTAAACAGTCTGTGGGGACACACAAGGTGCTTCTTGCAGCACAGCAGACATGGCAAGAGAATGGCATCATGTCAAGTGCCAAGGGCCTTGAATGGCTGACTCACTGTGGCAGATGGCCCCATTGATGGAGTACTACGGGGACCTCTAAGGACACAGCTCAAGACCCGTTGGGCCTATATACAGTTATAGTTAAAAAAAAAAAACAGGAATAAAAATCAAGCCTTGGGAACGTAAAGAAGACCCTTAATTTCCTAATAGATGGCACTCAGATACTTCAAAGATCTTCCTGGTAAAAGAATTATAAAAGTTCTGAAACAAATTTAAAAAGAAAATGAAAGGATGAGTGATTGAACTGGTGGAAAAGTAAGTAAAATCTATAATGTCTACAAAGGTAAAAAGAGTGAACAAATTCTGAAACAGATCATCATAGGTAAGTGGAAGTGTCAGCCCATGTTTTGGATTTTTCTGGACTTTGTACAAAGTAACAAAACAGTTCAGTGTTCATACACAGTGGATAATTTGTGTTGCTTGTAGATATATTGAGCCTGAACCAGGAAAAACCATCTCTCTCAAAACTCAAATAAGAAATATAAATCTTCACAAAAGAAAGATAAGTGTGGACACTTGCCTCCTTGATTGAAAATGAGTGCAAGAAAAACAAAACAAAAGTTTCCTCTAGGATTTTTTTTTTTTTAAATAGATGTCAGAAAACCAGAGAGGCTGAATTTCATGATTTCTTTAAACAGGGACTCAAAGCCTGGAATTTTAAAAATCAGTGGCTCATTGGTGGACCTGGAGGGCAATAGAAAGCTGAACCCCTGTCCTTAAAAAAGGCACAACAATCATCCCTGCAGAGAAGCAGCAGTTTGAAAACACCTGACGTGGGTTGGAGCTAGGATGGCAGAGAAGGAGGGGGACCTGGGCTTTCCTCATCCCTGGAACACAGCTGTATTGATCACTTGAAATACCCAGGAAATGGATCTGAGTATTGGAAGAAGGATTTCCATGGTTGGAGGAAGACAATGTGGCAGATGGAGGTGTGTGGAAGTGAGTTAGGGGAGAGAGCTGCCCTGCTTCACAGGGGAGGGAACTCTTTGCATAGGGAAAATTAAGAGAAAGAGAGGTTGAGAGAGGAGATGTAGGGTTCACAAAAAAAGAAAACCTATTGGACCACAGACTGGGGAGTTGGGGGAGCTGAGTGGCACAGGTTTTTTACAGTGATCATAGCTCAAACTCTGAGCTTTGGGAAGTGTTATACTTTCCCCAGAATGGAGCTGTAGTGAGTGCTCCAGGTGAGAAGGAAAACTTTGGATGGGGAGCAGGAACAATGTGGTGTAGGGTTCTCATGGGTCACACTGGGAGAGATTGTTCCCCTTTCTGGATTACATATACTGTCTCCAAGGACAAATGACACTGTAGGCAACAGCAAATGGCCTTTAATCTGCAAGGGACAGAGGCCGTGCAGAGAGGGGATAACCTGGTTACTGCTATTTGAGGTGCCACAGCATAGAATGTGCCCACTTCAAGGGCAGAAGACTGGTTTTCTGTGACAAAGAACATAGTCAGAGTGTATGGAGCCTCTAATGCAGAGGAGGAAGCACATCCAAGTGGTGGTGGCTCCTTTATGAATTGGAGCTTTGAATCCCAGCCTCACCAGAGATAAATGCAAGATACCTGGCACTGGCTCCCTGATGGCCCTGGCTTCAGTGAGGGCTTCCTGAACAGAGGGGGGTGTCACCATTTTACCCAGGCTGAAAACACTGTTGGACATCAGAGGGCAACACAGTAGCCGCCAATGGGGGTGGAAGCCATTGACATCAAATCCTGCACCCTGGTGCTAGGCAATTGTTTTTCTTTACTGGGACAGGTGACTCAGAGCCACCTCAGCCATCCTTTCCCCCAGAAGAGCACACAGACAGGACTCTACCTGAAAAAATTTACTGAGAATACAGTGCCCCATAGTATCCCCTTCAGTTCTGAAAGAAATAGGACCTGGTGGCATTTTTTTTCATTTCTCTTACTGTTTTTATTCTTTTTCCTTTGGAATTGAGCTTACAGTTTTCTGTTTGTTTTTACATTTCCTTTTCTCTCTTCTCTTTTATTATTTTTATTTTTTGACTCAGGAATCTTTTTTTTTCTTTTTCTTTGAAATCAGACTATAGTTTTTTATTGTTTTTGTGTTGTGTTGGTTCCCTTTCCTTTTCTTTTTGGAGTAGGCTTCTCCCACCCACTCCCTTTTTTTCTTCTTCTTTCTTTCCTTTTATTCCAGGCATTTTTTTTTTACTATAATGCACATTATTTATTTTTTTCAAGGTTCCCCTAACTTTACCTCACCCCAATTTTTAAAATTTGAACAGTATTTGAACTGTAATGTATTTTTTGGGGTAAATTGGTTGGAAGCAATGATTTTCAACTATTTGATCCCAGTACTCCTTTATACTTTATTTTTTTTTATTTTTTTTATTTTTTTATTTTTTTAAAAAAATTAATTTTTATTGGTGTTCAATTTACCAACATACAGAACACCCAGTGCTCATCCCGTCAAGTGTCCCCCTCAGTGCCCGTCACCCATTCACCCCCACCCCACGCCCTCCTCCCCCTCCACCACCCCTAGTTCATTTCCCAGAGGTAGAAGTCTTTATGTTCTGTCTCCCTTTCTGATATTTCCCACACATTTCTTCTCCCTTCCCTTCTATTCCCTTTCACTATTATTCATATTCCCCAAATGAATGAGAACATACACTGTTTGTCCTTCTCCGATTGACTTACTTCACTCAGCATAATACCCTCCACTTCCATCCACGTTGAACCAAATGGTGGGTATTTGTCGTTTCTAATGGCTGAGTAATATTCCATTGTATACATAGACCACATCTTCTTTATCCATTCATCCTTCGATGGACACCGAGGCTCCCTCCACAGTTTGGCTATTGTGGACATGGCTGCTAGAAACATCGGGGTGCAGGTGTCCCGGCGTTTCATTGCATCTGAATCTTTGGGGTAAATCCCTAACAGTGCAATTGCTGGGTCGTAGGGCAGGTCTATTTTTAATTCTTTGAGGAACCTCCACACAGTTTTCCAGAGTGGCTGCACCAGTTCACATTCCCACCAACAGTGTAAGAGGGTTCCCTTTTCTCCGCATCCTCTCCAACATTTGTTGTTTCCTGCCTTGTTAATTTTTCCCATTCTCACTGGTGTGAGGTGGTATCTCATTGTGGTTTTGATCTGTATTTCCCTGACGGCAAGTGATGCAGAGCATTTTCTCATGTGCATGTTGGCCATGTCTATGTCTTCCTCTGTGAGATTTCTCTTCAAGTCTTTTGCCCATTTCATGATTGGATTGTTTGTTTCTTTGCTGTTGAGTTTAATAAGTTCTTTATAGATTTTGGAAACTAGCCCTTTATCTGATATGTTATTTGCAAATATCTTCTCCCATTCTGTAGGTTGTCTTTGAATTTTGTTAACTGTATCCTTTGCTGTGTAAAAGCTTCTTATCTTGATGAAGTCCCAATAGTTCATTTTTGCTTTTGTTTCTTTTGCTTTCATGGATGTATCTTGCAAGAAGTTACTGTGGCCAAGTTCAAAAAGGGTGTTGCCTGAGTTCTCCTCTAGGATTTTGATGGAATCTTGTCTCACATTTAGATCTTTCATCCATTTTGAGTTTATCTTTGTGTATGGTGCAAGAGAGTGGTCCAGTTTCATTCTTCTGCATGTGGATGTCCAATTTTCCCAGCACCATTTATTGAAGAGACTGTCTTTCTTCCAGTGGATCGTCTTTCCTCCTTTATCGAATATTAGTTGACCATAAAGTTCAGGGTCCACTTCTGGGTTCTCTATTCTGTTCCATTGATCTATGTGTCTGTTTTTGTGCCAGTACCACACTGTCTTGATGACCACAGCTTTGCAGTACAACCTGAAATCTGGCATTGTGATGCCCCCAGATATGGTTTTCTTTTTTAAAATTCCCCTGGCTGTTCGGGGTCTTTTCTGATTCCACACAAATCTTAAAATAATTTGTTCTAAGTCTCTGAAGAAAGTCCATGGTATTTTGATAGGGATTGCATTATACATGTAAATTGCCCTGGGTAACATTGACATTTTCACAATATTAATTCTGCCAATCCATGAGCATGGAATATTTTTCCATCTCTTTGTGTCTTCCTCAATTTCTTTCAGAAGTGTTCTATAGTTTTTAGGGTATATTTGGAGAACCATTTGAATGGTAAATGGTTCTCCAACCTTTTATTTTCAGGTTGTAGGTGTCCTTCTGTCTAAAATGAGTCTCTTGTAGACAGCAAATAGATGGGTCCTGCTTTTTTATCCAGTCTGAAACCCTGTGCCTTTTGATGGGGTCATTAAGTCCGTTCACGTTCAGAGTTACTATTGACAGATATGAGTTTAGGGTCATCATGATATCTATTTAATCCTTGTTTTAGTGGATTGTTCCACTGAACTTCTTCTTAAAGGGGAATTTTAAGAGTCCCCCTTAAAATTTCTTGCAGAGCTGGTTTGGAGGTCACATATTCTTTCAGTTCCTGCCTGTCTTGGAATCTCTTTATCTCTCCTTCCATTTTGAATGAAAGCCTTGCTGGATAAAGTATTCTTGGTTGCATGTGTTTCTCTTTTAGGACCCTGAATATATCCTGCCAGCCCTTTCTGGCCTGCCACGTCTCTGTGGAGAGGTCTGCTGTTACCCTAATATTCCTCCCCATGAAAGTCAGGGACTTCTTGTCTCTTGCTGCTTTAAGGATCTTCTCTTTATCTTTGGAATTTGCAAGCTTCACTATTAAATGTCGAGGTGTTGAACGGTTTTTATTGATTTTAGAGGGGGATCTCTCTATTTCCTGGATCTGAATGGCTGTTTCCCTTCCCAGATTGGGAAAGTTTTCAGCTAGGATTTGTTCAAATACATATTCTGGCCCTCTGTCCCTTTCGGCGCCCTCGGGAACCCCAATTAAACGTAGGATTTTCTTCCTTAGGCTGTCATTTATTTCCCTTAATCTGTCTTCATGGTCCTTTAATTGTTTGTCTCTTTTTTCCTCAGTTTCCCTCTTTGCCATTAACTTGTCATCTATGTCACTCACTCGTTCTTCCACCTTGTTAACCCTCGTCGTTAGGACTTCTAGTTTGGATTGCATCTCATTCAATTGATTTTTAATTTCTGCCTGATTGGATCTAAATTCTGCAGTCATGAAGTCTCGTGAGTCCTTAATGCTTTTTTCTAGAGCCACCAGTAGCTGTATAATAGTGCTTCTGAATTGGCTTTCTGACGTTGAATTGTAATCCAGATTTTGTAACTCTGTGGGAGAGAGGGCTGTTTCTGATTCTTTCTTTTGAGGTGAGGTTTTCCTTCTAGTCATTTTGCTCAGTGCAGAGTGGCCAAAAACAAGTTGTATTGGAACACGGGGGAGTATCTTCTGAATCTGTAGACTTTAAGTCCCTTGACTTCCCTGGAACTGGTCCGTCTAGCTGGTCTTCTGGGAGAAGGGCCTGTTGTGCTGATTTTCAGGTGTTAGCACTTGGGGGAGCTGCTCTGCCCCTGCCTGCTGCAGGGCTCAGCGGGGGTTGTTTACCCCGTGAGACCCCAGGAGGAACAGCCGCAGTTGCTATGGCAACTCTGGAAGCCTGGATTCAGCCTCCGCAGGAACTACGGGGCTCTCCGTCTGCAGGGCCTGGAGGCTCCGGGGCGGGGCCGCTGATCTGCTCAGCTCGGGGCAGGAGCGTCCTTGCTGTCCTGGGCCCTCCCGGCCTCTGCCTGTCCCGGGGGAGGCCGGATCCTGGGCTGTGTCCCGGCGCCCTGTGCTCCAGGGCCTGCGCTGGTGGATTCGCACTCCCGCCCCGCAGCCCCCTCCACGGAGCCGCCACCCGAGCCCCTCCGAGCTGCTCCAGCCCCACCGTGCGCCATGCAGCCCTTAGGGAGCTCCGCGCACTCTCCCGGGGCGCAGGTGTCTGTTAGTGTCCCAGGGAGCCCGAGGGCATCCCCGCCCTCCTGGGTCCTGCTCTAACTCCCTGCGGGCCCCTTTCCACCCGGGAAGGCTGGTGCAGCTCCTGCTTCTCTGGGACGGAGCTCTCCTGTCCTGGGGACACTCGCCCCGGCCTCAGCCCGGCTCCTCGCGGGGCCCCTCCCCCTCGGAGGCCTTTTGTTTCTTTATTTCTTTTTCCCCGTCTTCCTACCTTGATAGAAGCGCGAACTCTCCTCACTGTAGCATTCCAGCTGGTCTCTCTTTAAATCTCAGGCCGAATTCGTAGATTTTCAGGATGATTTGAAGGTTATCTAGGTAATTTTTTGGGGACCCTGCTCTTCTGCCATCTTGCCCCTCCTCTCCAGGCATTTTTTAACAAACAAATCAAACCACACCTCAATAAAGGCCCCAAAACTCCACACTGCCAGGAAGGAGGAACTCTACAGAGGATGGACATGTGGGAAAGAGCTGTCAAAACACAACAGCAGAATTCACACAGCATACACCAAAAACACTTCCTTAAGTGCCAGGCCCTGGACACTGTATGACTTTTTTTTTAAATTTAGTACTACTCCGAGGTGCAAGAAACAAAACAACCCTTAATAACATACAAAAGATAAAAAATTAGCCAAGTTGACACGATGGAGGAATTTGCCCCAAAAGAAAGGTCAGGAAGACATTATAGAGGCGGGGAAAGATGGCAGAAGAGTAGGGTCTCCAAGTCACCTGTCCCCACCATTTACCTAGATAACCTTCAAATCATCCTGAAAACCTACGAATTCGGCCTGAGATTTAAAGAGAGAACAGCTGGAATGCTACAGTGAGAAGAGTTCATGCTTCTATCATGGTAGGAAGACGGGAAAAAAGAAATAAAGAAACAAAAGGCATCCAAGGGGGAGGGGCCCCGCGAGGAGCCAGGCTAAGACCGCAGCGAGTGCACCCAGGACAGGAAAGCCCTGTCCCGGAGAAGCAGGAGCTTCAACAATCCTCCTGGATGGAAAGGCGCTCGCAGGGAGTTGGAGCAGGATCCCAGGAGGGGCGGGGATGCCCTCAGGCACCCTGGGACACTAACAGAGGACCTGCGTCCCGGGGAGAGCACACTAAACCCCGCAGCCAAGCTCCCTAAAGGGCTGCAGCGCGTGCATGGCTGGACCCGGGAGCAGCTCGGGGGCAGCTCGGGCAGAGTCTCTGGGCAGAGAGAGCTGTGCAGCCGAGACCACAATTCCAACAGCACAGGCCCAGGAGCACAGGGCGCTGGGGACACAGCCCAAGATCTGGCGCTCCCCCGGGACAGGCAGAGGCCGGGAGGGCACAGGACAGCAAGGACGCTTCTGCCTGGAGCTGAGCAAATCAGCGGCCCTGCCCCCGGAGCATCTAGGCCCATGTGGACTGAGAGCTCCATATTTCCTGCAGGAGCTGACTCCAGGGCTGGAGAGCTGGTCGCTGCTACTTTTGTTTTACCTCCTGGGGCCTTACAGGATAAACAACCCCCACTGAGCTCACAGTGGCCTCAAGGGATAAACAGGTTAAACAACTTTCACTGAGCCCTGCACAAGGCAGGAGGCTGAGCAGCTCCCCCAAGTGCTAACACCTTAGAATCAGCACAGCAGGCCCCTGCCCGAGAAGACCAGCTAGAACGTCAGGGGAAAAGCAAGTTATTGACCAAGAGGCACTAGGAAGTTCTGGGGGAAGTCGAGGGATTTACAGTATATAAAATCAGAGGACACACCCCCTTGTTTTCTGTTTGCTTCTCCCCTTTTTTCTTTCCTTCTCTCTTTTTTCTTTTTTTCTTTTTCTTTTCTTCTTTCTCTTCTCTTTTTTTCTGCTTTTCCCAATACAACTTGTTTTGGCCACTCTGCGCTGAGCAAAATGACGAGAAGAAAACCTCACCTCAAAAGAAAGAACCAGAAACAGTCATCGCTCCCATAACTCCCACAGAGTTAAAAATTTGGATTACAATTCAATGTCAGAAAGCCAATTCAGAAGCACTATTATAAAGCTACTGGTGGCTCTAGAAGAAAGCATAAAGGACTCAAGAGGCTTCATGACTGCAGAATTTAGATCTAATCAGGCAGAAATTAAAAATCAACTGAATGAGATACAATCCAAACTAGAAGTCCTAACGACGAGGGTTAATGAGGTGGAAGAACGAGTGAGTGACATAGAAGACAAGTTGATGGCAAAGAGGGAAACGGAGGAAAAAAGAGACAAACAATTAAAAAATCATGAAGATAGATTAAGGGAAATAAATGACAGCCTGAGGAAGAAAAATCTACATTTAATTGGGGTTTCTGAGGGCGCCGAAAGGGACAGAAGTCCAGAATATGTATTTGAACAAATCATAGCTGATCAAACCCTTTTTGAGCTTGGCCCCAGTAATTTCTTGCAAGATTCATACATGGAGGCAAGAGAAACAAAACCACAAATAACTATTGGGAGTTCATCAAAATAAGAAGGTTTTGCACAGCAAAAGAAAGAGTCAACAAAACTAAAAGACAACAGACAGAATGGGAAAAGATATTTGCAGATGATGTATAAGAAAAAGGGCTAGTTTCCAAGATCTACAAAGAACTTATTAAACTCAGCAGCAAAGAAACAAACAATCCAATCATGAAACTGGCCAAAGACATGAACAGAAGTCTCACAGAGGGAGACATAGACATGGCCAACAAGCACAAGAAGAAATGCTCCGGATCACTTGTCATCAGGGAAATACAAATCAAAACCACAATGAGATCCCACCTCACACCAGTGAGAATTGGGAAAATTAACAAAGCAAGAAAACACAAATTTTGGAGTGGATGTGGAGAAAGGGGAACCCTCCTGCACTGTTGGTAGGAATGTGAATTAGTGTAGCCACTCTGGAAAACAGTATGAAGGTTCCACAAAGAGTTAAAACTAGATCTGCCCTACGACCCAGCAATTGTACTGCTGGGGATTTCCCCAAAGATACAGATGCAGGGAAATGCCGGGACACATGCACTCCAATGTTTATAGCAGCAATGTCCACAAAGCCAAATTATTGAAGGAACTCATGGCTGCCGCATGGGATGAATGGATTCACCCACATTTTGACCACTCTGATGGACTACAAGATCAAGGAAGGTCACTGGGTGGCACAGTCAATGAGGCCCCTGCTTTCTGATCAGGCCATGATCTCAGGGACCTGGCTTTGAGACCTGCATTGGACTCCCAGCACACGGGGGAGCCTGCTTCGCCTTCTCCCCCTGCAGCTCACCCTGCTTATTCTCTTTCCCTCTCTCCAAGAATTTGAAAACTTCCTTAAAAGTGTTTGTAAAATATTAAATAAACCTCGGATTGGTCTTTGGATCCCAGAAGGAGAACATTGATGCCTCCACAGAGCAGGTTGGGAGACGACAGGGTTTGTCGTTGGGGAGCGACTGTCAGCCCAGGATCACATAGATCTCTTGATTTCCATTGGGAGGGCTTCATGTCGGGGTGTTCCTGTGAAGAGACAAATGAGTCAAAGGGAGCCACATGTGGGTTATGTTACCTAGACCCGAACCATAACCTTAAACAAACCTTACCCGATATCGAAACCAAATGCTAACCCGATCTAGAAGAAGAACCCTAACCCAAACCTAACGCTAACCCTAACCCAAATGCTAACCCGAATCCTAACCCCACCCGGAACACGAACACTCACCCGACGCTAACCTTCCAGAACCTGAACCTGAAGCCAAAAATGAAACATAACCCTACCCATAAACCATAACCCTAATCGCTAAGCTAAACAGTAACTCTTACACTCACCCTAAACACTAACCCTAACCCTAAACATAAACCTAACCCTACACCGTAAAACTAACATCAACCTCAACCCAAATGCTAGCCCTAACCCTAAGCATAGTTCCATTTGGAACTTAGATGTGACATGCCATTGTGTTGGATATATCTTGTTGGTCAGATCCCAGTCACGAAACATCTCAGGGTGTCACAGAGATATTTATGCCACAGGTCATTATCGCTGGGAGCCATGGTGAAGGCTATGACACACAGAGCCCAGAAGGAGGCACCTCAGTCTCATTAAAAATAGAACAGGACACAATTGGACGGTTTGACAACAGATGACCATGTATGCATATTGGAGCATTCCCACCCCATCATGGTGCCCCCATTGAAATGAGGCCGGAGGTAAAGTGATCATTCTAATATTCGGTTGCTGGAACCGAGGCCACTTTCAAGTGGTACTCCAAGCCACATCTCACCTCTATATGTCAATGCACGATCCTTAAAATTGTGCCTCAGATACACAGGGCACCAGCTCACGTGCGTTGCAGATATCATTCATAGACCCCTGATGATGTCCGTAGGAAGGAGATTCTGACTCTTCTATCACTGTGCAAGTTGGGAACCTGTGGACTATATGAGAGACACGGTGGGTTAGATAGGTCACAGATCTGGGAAGGAAAGCACACAAAGAAAGGTCTGAATTCAGCCCCATCTCCAGAAAAGTAGGACCTTCCTTGCATTTTCAGAGAGTTCTGGCTATGACATTTTTGACTGCTGATGTAAAGTTAATGAGATAACGTGGGGCAAGCAGTCATCTGCCAAGAAGGGGCTCTGGATAGGTCTGACTGAAGGAAGGGGCCCAAGGGCTGGAATTTTGAAAAAGTGAGGTCACTTCCTTGGGGACAAGCATGTAGCGGATTTAGAACTCTGGTAACGAGGAAGCTGTGTTGAACAATGTCCCGTTTTCCAGCTCACTTAACTAGAGAACAAGATGTTCTGTTGCTGTTGCCCTACTTTCAGTGGCACTGGGCTTAGGAGTGTCCAGACGTTCATGTCGCTATGGACGTCAGCTCGGCCCTCTTCGCGGAAGCTTCTGTTTATGTGCGGGAGACCTCAACTGGTACTGCAAGGCACCTGGGGGAGGCCACTGGAGAGCAGGCCACACTGTAATCTCAACTGAGGGGGCTCGAACCTCTTTCATGCTCATTGTGTGTGTGTCGGTTTGTGTATGTAAGAGTGTGTGTTTGTGTGGGACTGTGTATGTGTATGTGTTTGTGTGTGTGTGCAGAGGGGACAGAAAAGAGGAATATGCCCTTCCTGGGCAGAAACCAGCTGCGACGGTTTGGAAGCCTGACATATCTTTGGTGTTCAGACCCCAGGTCATAGCACGCAAGATGAGAAGTTGAGTGCTGAGGGCCAGCTCAACTTTGAGTATTTATGTCATGAACGCAAGAGTCTCTTTCATCTGGCTTCTCCTTGGCAGGTGTCTCTTCAGCTGCCCCTGTGATGTGAAGCGGAGAACACGATTTTAAAAGGGGATGTCCGCTTTGGTGTTGTGGAGGGGTACCCTAATGTCTCTTCTCCCTGTATATATGGGGCACTGTATTTGCAGAGCTGCACCCAGGAGATCTTGGAGGAGATGTTCTGTGCCTTCAGCATATCAAACTCCCTAGACAATGATTGGGTGCACAAGGCAAACAAGGAGCAGTGCTGTTCTGAGGTGAGAATGGGAATAGGGTTCTCCACAGAGAGATGGCCCCCACACAAACATGGAGAGAAACCTGGGGCCCTCCCTTAGTGTTTCCACATGACTGCTGCATAGGCCCAACCGCAGAGACCTGAACTTCCCCTCCTAAACTCCGGCAACGTTTGAGGTGATAAGACACTGCTACCCTAGGTTGGAATGGTGCAGAATAGATTTAATGTTTTTGAGGAGCAGGGGTGGTTTGCTTGTTTCAATCAGAGCAAGGAGTGTCTTTGCATTTCACTACCATTTTTCTTATTTCACCCACGTGCCCCAAATATCCTGTGTAGAACGCAGCTCCACTGTGGTTGCACAAGGTCTGCAGGCCTCAGAAAACATCACACAAAAGACGGTGATTTAAGACAAAAGGAAGAGTGGGATGAAGCCATTCTCTATGTTTATCTCTAAAGTGTCATGTGCCAGAACACATCAGATCGTTGTAGGCCAAATAGGTAATGAGCTGTGTCCTTAGAGGTCCTTGAAGTACTCCATCAATAGGGCCATCCACCACAGTGATTCAGCAATTCAAGGCTCTGGGCACTTGACATGATGCCACTCTCTTGCCAGTCTGCACTGCTGCAAGGATCACCTTGTATGCCCCACAGACTGTTTTAGTATATGGATCTGCCATCACCTGGAAGCCCAGTTTGGGTGGAAGCCATCTGATGTATCAAATTTCTCCCAGTGGATCCAAAGACCAATCCGAGGTTTACTTGATATTTTACAAACACATTTAAGGAAGTTTTAAATTTTTGGAGAGAGGGAAAGAGAATCAGCAGGGTAAGCTGCAGGGGGAGAGGGCAAAGCAGGCTCCCCACTGAGCAGGGAGCCCAATGGAGGTCTCAAAGCCAGGTCCCTGGGATCATGGCCTGACCTGAACGCAGGGGCCTCACTGACTGAGCCACGCAGTGCCCTTCCTTGATCTTATCATCCATCCAAGTGGTCGAAATGTGGGTGGATCCATTCATCCCATGTGGTGGCCTTGAACATGTCGCATCTAACCAACTGTGGACATGTGTGCCTATGACAGGTCGAGTGATTGACTGTGTGACACTCTGATTAGACTTGAGACCGAGACATTGTATCTACTATATTCTTTCAATGATCTTAGTGCTTAGAAATGTGTCTGCAATCCAAGGCACTTTATCTCTCTTCTTGGACAAAGGAATTCCAACCAGCACTTTCCGTCTACTGAGGGGACCATGAGCTGCTCTGTCTTCCCCAGTGACCTCTGCTCTGGACACATGAAGGACAAGGAGAAGGGCCAGTTAGATGGAATCCCAGAAGTCTTTTGGAAACAGGAAAACGGCCTGCTTTCCACGTGCTTCTGTACACCCAGGGTGCCACAGGTCCATGAGGCTTGATGTGGAGAGCTTCTTCGCTGGGGAGAGACAGCTGCTCCACAGGAAGATGCCCAGCAGCCCTTTCGACAGGGCTAGGCAGCAGAGAATTCTAGGCCATGTTTTCTGCCAGGATTGTCCACAGTAGCCCCATGAGGTTCATTGTCTTCCACAGCCCTTCTCAGAAGAGGAAAAGGAAGCTCAGAGAGGAGCAGTGACATTGCCAAAACATACCAGTAGTAGAGGTGAGCCACAAGGCCTCTGCTGTGTATAGGGTGGTCACTCACCTGTGGAACTGGTGGCCCAGGACCCTTTGGGCTGTGCTGAACACCTGGTAGACACGGAAAACAACTGCGTTTTCTGAGAGGCTCCTCTCCTGGAAGGATCGCAGCAGGGACTGTACAAAAGTATCCATTCTGCCTTCCTGGGGCATCCACATGGTCCAGGCCTCACCCGGGGGGGGGTGAGGGTGGATGATTCCTTTCCACACCAGAGACACAAGGATGGGCACTGTAGTCAGCTTCCAAATCACAAGCCACTGGGAAGAACAGGGTCTGGCGCTCAGCCCAGAGACACCCATCCCCTTGGGAAGTTTTGCAGGACAAAGGACTTCAGGGCCCACACAGAAAAAGGTTCTAGGCTTCAAAATACCATTGGTTTGTTGAGACGCAGGGCAGAGCATTGGCAACTTCAACACATTCTAGTAGCTGAGCAACACCCGCATTTCTCTCAATTCAGATCTTTTACAAAGACCAGTATCCCATGGAGTCATCCGTATACATCCCACTGCAGATAGAACACAGTGGGTTAGCACCTCAAATGCTGCTCAAGATCCCACAGATTGGGCCTGAGAAGAGACCAAAGCATGGGCTGCATGACTTTTCTCCTACGCCTATGTACCTTCATCTGTACCTGACCTAGGGAGGAAGGATCAGGGGAGAGCACCTTCTTTGCAGGCCCCAGGGGAGCCAGCTGTTTCTAGTCTGGGCTCTTGGCTTGCCCTGATCATCTGTGGGTCCTGACTTTCACCATGAATGGGACTTGTTCTCAGCCCACACCAGCCATGCTTGTAGTCGGTGGCCTAATGCACTTGTGCTTCTCGGGGGTAGATGGAGTAATTGAACCCTTGGAGCAACTCAACCAAGATTTCCTGTGTGGATCTCTACAAGAAAGACAGAGTCAGCTACTTGGGTCAGGAGGCATCAGAGGGCTTCCACCCAAACTGGGCTTCCAGGTTATGGCAGATCAAGCAACTTAAACAGTCTGTGGGGACACACAAGGTGCTCCTTGCAGCACGGCAGACATGGCAAGAGAATGGCATCATGTCATGTACCAAGGGCCTTGCATGGCTGAATCACTGTGGCAGAAGGCCCCATTGATGGAATACTACGAGGACCTCTAAGGACACACCTCAAGACCCGTTGGGCCTACAATGATCTGATGTGTTCTGGCACATGACACCTTAGAAATAAACATAGAGTATGGCTTCATCCCACCCTTCCTTTTGTCTTAAATCACCCTCTTTAGTGTGATCTTTTGTGAGGCCTGCAGATGTTGTGCCATGACAGTGGAGCTGTGTTCTACACAGGATACCCGGGGCACGTGGGTGAAATCAGGAAAATGGTAGTGAAACGCAAAGACACTCAGTGCTCTGAGTGAAAAAAACAAACCACCCCCACTCTTCTAAAGCATGAAATTGATTCTGCACCATTCCAACCTAGGGTAACAGTGTCTTATCACCTCAGACGTAGCCGGACGTTAGGGGTGGAGGTTCAGGTATCTTTGGTCGCAGCATTCACCATGTCTTCCAGTGATAAAGACCTGTGGCATAAATATCCCTGTGTCACCCCGAGGTGCTTTGTGAATGGTTCCTGACCAACACAATACATCCAACTCAATGACATGTCACATCTAATTTCCAAATGATCTATGCTTAAGGTTAGGTTTAGGCCTAAGGGTTAGGGTTAGGGTTAGGCTTCAGGATTAGGGTTAGGGTTAGGCTAAGGGTTAGGGTTAGGTTTATGGGTTAAGGTTAGGGATAGAGTTAGTCTTCAGTGTTAGGGATAAGGTAAGAGGTTATGGTGAGGGTTAGGGTTCGGCCTCAGGGTTAGGGTTAGGGTTAGGCCTCAGGGCTAGGGGTTAGGGTTAGTCGTCAGGGTTAGGGTTAGGCTGAGGGGTTAGGGTTAGGGTTAGGCCTCAGGTAAGGGTTAAGGTTAGGCCGAGGGTTTAGGGGTTAGGCCTAGGGATTAGGGTTAGGGTTAGGGTTTAGGGATAGGGTTAGGGTTAGGCCTGTGGTCAGTGTTAGGGTTATGCCAAAGCGTTAGGGATTAGGTTTAGGCCTCAGGGTTAGGCCTCAGGGTTAGTTTTAGGCCTCAGGGTTAGGGTTAGGCTTAGGCCTCAGGGTTAGGGTTAGGTTTAGGCCTCAGGGTTAGGGTTAGGTTTAGGCCTCAGGGTTAGGGTTAGGTTTAGGCCTCAGGGTTAGTGTTAGATTTAGGCCTGAGGGTTAGGCCTAGTGGTTAGCCCTAAGTGTTTGGGGTTAGGGTTAGACTTAGTGTCAGGTTCAGGGTAAGGGTCAGGGTCAGGGTTAGGGTCAGGGTTAGGATTAGGGTCACAGTTAGGGTTAGGGACAGGGTCAGGGTTAGCGTTAGGATTAGGCTTAGTTATGCTTCTGTGTTAGGGTTAGTGTAAGGGTTTAGGGTTAGGCCTCAGGGTTAGGGATTAGGGTTAAGCCTCAAGGTTAGGTCAGGGTTTGGGCTCATGTTTAGGGTTAGGGGTTAGGCTGATGGGTTAGTGTTAGGGGTTAGGCCTTGGGGTCAGAGTTAGTGTTAAGGTAAGGGGTTAGGGTCAGGGCTAGGGTCAGGGTCAGGGTTAGGGTCAGGGTCAGGGTTAGGGTCAGGGTCAGGGGCAGTGTTTGGGTTAGGGTAATGGTTATGGTTAGTTAGGGTCAGGGTGAGGGTTAGGGTCAGTTTCAGTGTAAGGGTTAGGGTTAGGGAAGGGTTAGGCTTCAGGGTTAGGGTTCAGGGTTAGAGTCAGGGTCAGGGTTAGGCCTCAGGGTTAGGGTCAGGGTTAGGCCTCAGGGTTAGGGTTAGGCTCAGGACTCAGGGTTAGGCCTCAAGGTTAGGCCTAGGGGTTAGGTCTCAGGTTTAGGGGTTGGGAATAAGGTTAGGCCTCAGGGTTTGGGGTTAGAGTTAGGGTTAGGCCTCAGGGTTAGGGTGAGGGTAGGGTTAGGGTTAGGGTCAGGGTGAGATTTAGGTTTAGGGTCAGGGTTAGGGTTAGGGTTAGGGGTTAAGGTTAGGCCTCAGGGTTAGGGTTAGGGTTAGGCCTCAGGGTATGGGTTAGGGTTAGGCCTCATGGTTAGGGTTACGGGTTAGGCTGAGTGGTTAAGGTTAGGGTGAGGCTTCAGGGTTAGGGGTTAGGGTTAGGGTTAGCGTTAGGGTTTATGGTTAGGTTTAGGGTTAGGCCTGGGGTCAGAGTTATGGTTAGGCCTCAGGGTTAGGGTCTAGGTTTAGTCCTCAGGGATAGGCCTCAGGGTTAGGCCTCACGGTTTGGCCTCAGGGTTATGTACATGCCTCAGGGTTTGGGTTTAGGTTTAGGTTTAGGCCTCAGGGTTTGGCCCTAGGTTTAGGCCTCAAGGTTATGGTTAGGGTTAGGCCTCAGGGTTAGGCCTCAGGGTTAGGATTAGGCCTCAGAGTTAGTGTTTAGGTTTAGGCCTCAGGGTTAGGCCTCAGGGTTAAGGGTTAGGGTAAGGCCTCAGGGTTACGGTTGAGGTTTAGGACTCAGGGTTAGGACTAGGAGTTAGGCCTCAGGGTTAGGGTTTAGCTTTCGGCCTCAAGGTTAGGCCTCAGGGTTTAGGCCTCAGGGTTAGGGTTAGGGTTAGGCCTCATCATTAGGCTTCAGTGTTAGGCCTCAGGGTTAGGTCTTAGGGTTAGGTTTAGGCCTCAGGGTTAAGATTAGGGTTAGGCTTCAGGGTTGGGCCTAGGGGTTAGGATTCAGTGTTAGGGGTAGGGTTATGGTTAGGGTCAGACCTCTGGGTTAGGGATTAGGGTTAGGCCTCATGGTTAGGGCTCAGCATTAGGGTTCAGGGTTGGGTTAGGGTTAGGGTTAGGTTAAGGGTCAGGGTCAGGGTTAGGGTTAGGTTCAGGGTTAGGGTCAGGTTCAGGGTTAGGGTTAGGGTTAGAGTCAGGGTCAAGGTTAGGGTTAGGGTTAGGGTTTATGTTTAGACCTCAGGGTTAGGGCTCAGGTTTAGGCCTCAGAGTTAGGTTTAGGCCTCAGGGTTAAGGGTTAGTGTAAGGCCTCAGTGTTAGAGTTTAGGTTTAGGACTCAGGGTTAGGACTAGGAGTTAGGCCTCAGGGTTAGGGTTTGGGGTTAGGGTTAGGCCTCAGGGTTAGTGGTTAGGTATAGGGTTAGGGTACTGGTTAGGGTTAGGGTCAGCTTCATGGTCAGGGTCAGGGTTAGGGTTAGGGTCAGGGTAGGTTCAGGGTTAGGGTCGGAGTCAGGGTTATGGTCAGGTTTAGGGTTAGGGTCACAGTTAGGGTTAGGGTTAGGATTAGGGTCAGGGTCAGTGTCATGTCAGGGTTAGGGTTAGGTTTAGGGCTCAGAGTTAGGCCTCAAGGTTAGGCCTCAGGTTTAGGCCTCAGGTTTAGGCCTCAGGGTTAGGTTTAGGCATCAGAAATGGCCTCAGGTTTACCCTCAGGGTTGGTTTAGGCCTCAGGGTTATGGTTAGGGTTAGGCCTCAGGGATAGGGTTTAGGTTTAGGCCTCAGTGTTAGGCCTAGGCATTCGGCCTCAGGGTTAGTGGCTAGAGTTAGGGTTAGGCCTCAGGGTTTGATTTAGGGCTAGGGTTAGGCCTCAGGGTTAGGGTAAGAGTTAGGGCTAGGTTTAGGTTTATGGTCAGGGTTAGGGTCAGGGACAGGGTTAGGGTTAGGGTTAGAGTTATGGTTACAGTTACTCTTCAGGGTTAGGGTTACGGTAAAGGGTTAGGGTTAGGGTAAGATTTAGGCTTCATGGTTAGAGTTAGGGTAAGGGGTTAGGGTTAGGGTTAGGGATCAGGCCTCAGGGTAAGGGTTAGGGTAAGGCTTCAGTCTTAGGGGTTAGGGTAGGCCTCAGGGTTAGGGTTAGGGGTTAGGCCTCAGGGTTTGGTTTAGGGGTTAGACCTCAGGGAAAGGGCTCGGGTTTAGGCCTCAGGGTTAGGGTTAGTGTTTAGGCTTCAGGGTTAGGGTTAGGGTAGTCCTCAGGTTTAGGGTGATGGGTTAGGGTCAGGGTTAGGCCTCAGGGTTAGGGTTTAGGACTCATTTTTAGGGTTAGGGTTAGGCCTCAGGGTTAGGGTTAGGTTTTGGCCTTAGGGTTAGGCCTCAGAGTTAGGGTTAGGGTCAGGGTTAGAGTCAGGATTACGTTTCAGGGTTACAGTTTGGGTTAGGGTTAAGGCTCCTTGTTTGCCTGGTGCACCCGATCAATGTCTAGGGAGTTAGAAGACTTGAAGCCACAGAACATCTCCTCCAAGATCTCCTGGGTGCAGCTCTGTAAATAAAGTGCCCATATGTACAGGGCCAAGAGACACTAGAGTACTCCCTCCACAACACAACAAGGGGACATCCCCTTTAGAAATCATGTTCTCTGCTTCACATCACAGGGGCAGCTGAAGGGACATCTGGCAAGGAGAAGCCACACAACAGACACTCTTGCGCTCATGACTTACATATTGAAGTAGAGCTTGGCCCTCAGCACTCACCTTCTCATCTTGCCTGCTATGACCTGGCATCTGAACACCAAAGATGTGTCAGGCATCCAAACCGTGGCAGCTGGTTTCTGCCCAGGAAGGGCATGTTCCTCTCCTCTGTCCCCTCTACACAAACACACACACACACAGTCTCAAACAAACACACCCTCTTACACATACACAAAAGGACACACACTCAATGAGGGTTAAACAGGTGCAAGCCCGCTCAGCTGAGATTACAGTGTGGCCTGCCCTCCATTGGCCTCCCAGAAGGTGCCTTGTGGTACGTGTTGAAGTCTCCCGCACATAACCAGAAGCTTTGGAAAGAGGGCCGAACTGACGTCCATAGCGGCATGAACATCTCTCTTTCTGGACTCTCCTAAGCCCAGAGCCACTGAAAGTAGGGCAACAGCAACAGAAGGTCTTGTTCTCCTGACCGGCTCCAGTTAAGTGCGCTGGAAAGAGGGACATTGTTCAAGGCAGCTTCCTGGTTACCAGAGTTCTAAATCCGTTACACGCTTGTCCCAAAGGAAGTGACGTCACTTTTTCAAGATTCCAGCCCTTGGGCCCCTCCCTTCAGTCAGACCTAACCAGAGCCTCTTCTTGGCAGATGACTGCTTGCCCCACGTTATCTCATTAACTTTACATCCACAGCCAAAAATGCCATAGCCAGAACTCTCTGAAAATGCAAGGAAGGTCCTACTGTTCTGGCAACGTAGCTGATTTCAGACCTTTTTTGCTGTGCTTGCAACTTCCCAGATCTGTGACCTATCTAACCCACCGTGTCTCTCAAATAGTCCACAGGTTCCCAACTTGCACAGTGATAGAAGAATCAGAATCTTCTTCCTACGGACATCATCAGGGGTCTATGAATGATATCTGCAACACACGTGAGCTGGTGCCCTGTGTATCTGCGGTGCAAATTTTCAGGATGGTGGATTGACATGAAGAGGTGAGATGTGGCATGGAGTACCAGTTGAAAGTGGCCTGGGTTACACAGTTTTCACGTTACCTCTGGCCTCATTTCAATGGGGAAACCATAATGGGGTGGGAATTCTCCAAGATGCAGACATGGTGATCCTCTGTAGTCAAACCGTCTAATTTTTCCTGTTCTATTTTGAATGAGACACAGGTGCCTCCTTCAGGGCTCTGGGGGTCACAGCCTTCACCATGGCTCCCAGCAAATTATCTGGGAGCATAAATATCCTGTGGCATAAATATCCCTGTGTCACCCCGAGGTGCTTCATGACTGGTTCCTGACCAACACAATACATCCAACTCAATGGCATGTCACATCTTATTTCCAAATCGATCTATGCTTAACGTTAGGGTTAGGCCTCAGGGTTAGGGTTAGGGTTAGGCCTCAGGGATAGGCCTCAGGGTTAGGCCTCATGGTTTGGCCTCAGGGTTAGGTTTAGGCCTCAGGGTTAGGTTTAGGCCTCAGAGTTAAGGCTTAGGGTAAGGCCTCAGGGTTACGGTTGAGGTTTAGGACTCAGGGTTAGGACTAGGAGTTAGGCCTCAGGGTTAGGGTTTAGTTTTTGGCCTCAGGGTTAAGCCTTGGGGTTAGGCCTCAGGGTTAGTGATTAGGGTTAGGGATAGGCCTCCGGGTTTGGTGTTAGGGTTAGGGTTAGGCCTCAGTGTTAGGGTTAGAGTTAGGGTTAGGGTTAGGTCAAGGTCAGGGTTTGGGTTAGGGTGAGGGTTATGTTTAGGGTTCGGGTTAGGGTTAGGGTAAGGGGTTAGGGTTAGGGTTAGGTTTCAGGACTCAGGTTAGTGTTAGGGTTATGCCTTAGTGTTAGTGGTTAGGGTTAGGCCTCAGGGTTAGGGGTTATGTTTAGGCCTCAGGGTTAGGGGTTAGGGTTAGGCCTCAGTGTTAGGGTTAGGGGTTAGGCCAAGGGTTTAGGGTTAGGGGTTAGGCCTAGGGGTTGGGGTAAGGGTTACGGTTTAGTGTTAGGGTTAGGGTTAGGCCTGGGGTCTGTGTTACGGTTAGGCCTAAGGCTTAGGGTTAGGGTTAGGGTTAGGCCTCAGGGTTAAGCCTCATGGTTAGGCCTCAAGGTTAGGCCTCAGGGTTAGGTATAGACCTCAGGGTTAGGGTTTAGGTGTAGGCCTCAGGGTTAGCCCTAGGAGTTAGGCCTCAGGGTAAGGGGTTAGGGTTAGTGTTAGGGTTAGGCCTCAGGGTTTGGCCTAGGGTTAGATTCAGGCCTCAGGGTTAGGGTTAGGGCTAGGGTTCAGGGTTAGGGTTTAGGTTTAGGCCTCAGGGTTAGGCCTAGGGGTTAGGACTCAGTGTTAGGAGTTACGGTAAGGGTTAGGGTTAGGGTTAGGCCTCAAGATTAGTGGTTCACGTTAGCCCTCAGGGTAATGGGTTAGGGATAGGCCTCAGGGTTAGACCTCAGTGGTAGGGTTATAGTTAGGATTACGGTTAGGGTTAGGTTCAGGGTCAGGGTTAGGTTTAGGGTTATGGTTAGGGTCAGGGTTAGGTTTAGGGTCAGGGTTAGGGTAAGGGTCAGGGTCAAGGTTAGGGTCAAGGTTAGGGTTAACATTACGGTTAGGCTTAGGGTCAGGGTCAGGTTTAGGTTTAGGGTTAGAGTTAGGTTTAGAGTTAGGATTCAGGGTTAGGTTTAGGGTAAATAGTTAGGGTTAGGGTTAGTGTTCAGTCCTCAGGGTTAAGCCTCAGCTTTAGGGCTAGGGTCAGGGTTAGGGTCAGGGTTAGGCCTCAGGGTTAGGGCAGGGTTAGGGTTAGGGTTAGGGTCAGGGTTAGGCCTCAGGGTTAGGGTTAGGATTAGGGTCAGGGTAGGCCGCAAGGTTAGGCCTCAGGGATGGGTCAGGGTTAGGCCTCACGTTTAGGGGTCAGGGTTAGGGTCAGGGTCAGGGTTAGGCCTCATCCTACATTTCCTTTATAGATCTCTACAAAAAAGACAGAGCTAGCTGCTTGGGTCAGGAGGCATCAGAAGGTTCCACCCAAACTTGGCTTCCAGGATATGGCAGATCAAGCAACTTAAACAATCTGTGGGGACACACAAAGGGCTCCTTGCAGCACAGGAGACAGGGCAAAAAAATGGCATCATGTCAAGTGCCAAGGGCCTTGCATGGCTGAATCACTGTGGCAGAAGGCCCCATTGATGGAATACTACGAGGACCTCTAAGGACACACCTCAAGACCCGTTGTGTTCTGGCACATGACACCTTAGAGATAAACATAGAGTATGGCTTCATCCCACCCTTCCTTTTGTTTTAAATCACCCTCTTTAGAGTGATCTTTTGTGAGGCCTGCAGATGTTGTGCAACGACAGTGGAGCTGTGTTCTACACAGGATACCCAGGGCACGTGGGTGAAATCAGGAAAATGGTAGTGAAACGCAAAGACACTCAGTGCTCTGAGTGAAAAAAACAAACCACCCCCACTCCTCTAAAGCATGAAATCGATTCTGCACCATTCCAACGTAGGGGGAAAGTGTTTTATCACCTCAGATGTTGCCGGAGGTTAGGAGGGGAGGGTCAGGTCTCTTTGCATTTGGGCCTGTGCGGCACTCGTGTGGGAACACTATGGGAGGGCCCCAGGTTTCTCTCCATGTTCGTGTGGGGGCCATCTCTCTGTACAGGCTTCAAAACCATCTAAGTTAGGGGGATCCCTGGGTGGCGCAGCGGTTTGGCGCCTGCCTTTGGCTCAGGGCGCGATCCTGGAGACCAGGGATCGAGTCCCACGTCGGGCTCCTGGTGTATGGAGCCTGCTTCTCCTCTGCCTATGTCTCTGCCTCTCTCTCTCTCACTGTGTGCCTATCATAAATAAATAAAAAATAAATAAATAAATAATAAAAAAAGAACCATCTAAGGGCACTCACTAGTTTTAGCTAAGATACATCTAGAACACTGACAAGTGATCACTTACAATAATGTGAAGTAAATCTTTTGAAAAATAAAACTTTAGTGGAATAATTCTGGAGGATATATCCCTCTTCCCATTTTCACCTTAGAAGAGCACTGCTACTTGTTTGCCTGGTGCACTGGATCATTGTCTAGGGTGTTAGAAGAGTTGAAGCCACAGAACATCTCCTCCAAGATCTCCTGGGTTCAGCTCTGCAAATACAGTGCCCCGTATGTACAGGGCCAAGAGACACTAGGGTGCTCCCTCCACAACACAACAAGAGGACATCCCCTTTAGAAATCTCCACTCTTCATCACAGGGACAGCTGAAGGGACATCTGACAATGAGAAGCCAGATGAAAGACACTCTTGCGCTCATGACTTACATACTGGAAGTTGAGCTTGGCCCTCAGCACACACCTTCTCATCTTGCCTGCTATGACCTGGCGTCTGAACACCAAAGATGTGTCAGACTGGAGGAGGGGCAAGATGGTAGAAGAGTAGGGTCCCCAAATCACCTGTCTCCACCAAATTACCTAGATAACCTTCAAATCATCCTGAAAATCTACGAATTCGGACTGAGATTTAAAGAGAGACCAGCTGGAATGCTACAGTGAGAAGAGTTCATGCTTCTATCAAGGTAGGAAGATGGGGGAAAAGAAATAAAGAAACAAAAGGCATCCAAGGGGGAGGGGCCTCACGCGGAGCCGGGCTAAGGCCGGGGCGAGTGTCCCCAGGACAGGAAAGGTCCGTCCCGGAGAAGCAGGAGCTTCACCAAACTTCCCGGGCGGAAAGGCGCCCGCTGGGAGTTAGAGCAGGACCCCAGGATGACCTTGGGCTCCCTGGGACACTAACACACCTGCGCGCCCAGGAGAGTGCACCATAAGCCGTGGCCGAGCTCCCTAAAAGACTGCAGCACGCACGGCTAGACCTGGAGCAGCTCGGAGGGGCTCGGGCGGCGGCTCTGTGGAGGGGACAGTGGCCAGAGCGCGAATCCAACAGCGCAGGCCCCGGAGCACAGGGCGCAGGGACACAGCCCACGATCCGGCCTCCCTCCGGGACAGGCAGAGGCCGGGAGGGCCCAGGACAGCAAGGACGCTCCTGCCCAGAGCTGAGCAGACAGCGGCCCCGCCCGGAGCCTCCAGGCCCTGCAGGCGGACAGCTCAGTAGTTACTGCGGGGGCTGAATCCAGGGCTCCAGAGCTGGCCTCCGCCATCATGTTTGCTTCTGCTGGGTCTTCACGGGGTAAACAACCCCCACAGAGCCCTGTACCAGGCAGGGGGCAGAGCAGCTCCCCCAAGTGCTAACACCTGAAAATCAGCACAACAGGCCCCTCCCCCAGAAGACCAGCTAGAGGGACAAGTTCCAGGCGAAGTCAAGGGACTTAAAGTATACAGAATCAGAATATATGCCCCAGTGTTGTTTTTTTTTTTTTTTTTGATTTCTGTTTGCTTCCCCTGCACTTTTTTCCCTTTCTTTCTTTTTCTTTCTCTTTTTCTACTCTTTTTTTCTTTTTTCTTTTTCTTTTCTTTCCTTCTTTCTCCCCTCCCTTTTTCTCCTTTTCCCAATACAACTTGTTTTTGGCCATTCTGCACTGAGCAAAATGACTAGCAAAATGAAAATCTCACCTCAAAAGAAAGAATCAGAAACATTCCTCTCTCCCACAGAGTTACAAAATCTGGATTACAATTCAATGTCAGAAAGCCAATTCAGAAGCACTATTATACAGCTACTGGTGGCTCCAGAAAAAAGCATAAAGGACTCAAGACACTTCATGACTGCAGAAATTAGATCTAATCAGGCAGAAATTAAAAATCAATTGAATGAGATGCAATCCAAACTAGAAGTCCTAACGATGAGGGTTAACGAGGTGGAAGAACGAGTGAGTGACATAGAAGACAAGATGATGGCAAAGAGGGAAACTGAGGAAAAAAGAGACAAACAATTAAAAGACCATGAGGTTAGATTAAGGGAAATAAACGACAGCCTGAGGAAGAAAAACCTACATTTAATTGGGGTTTCTGACGGTGCCGAAAGGGACAGAGGTCCAAAATATGTATTTGAACAAACCATAGCTGAAAACTTTCCTAATCTGGGAAGGGAAACAGGCATTCAGATCCAGGAAATGGAGAGATGCCCCCCTAAAATCAATAAAAACCGTTCAACCCCTCGACATCTAATAGTTAACTTGCAAATCCCAAAGATAAAGAGAAGACCTTAAAGCAGCAAGAGACAAGAAATCCCTGATTCTTAAGGGGAGGAGTATTAGGGTAACAGTAGACCTCTCCACAGAGACCTGGCAGGCCAGAAAGGGCTGGTAGGATATATTCAGGGTCCTAAATGAGAAGAATATGCAACCAAGAATACTTTATCCAGCAAGGCTCTCATTCAAAATGGAAGGAGAGATAAAGAGATTCCAAGACAGGCAGGAACTGAAAGAATATGTGACCTCCAAACCAGCTCTGCAAGAAATTTTAAGGGGGACTCTCAAAATTCCCCTTAAAGAAGAAGTCCAGTGGAACAATCCACAAAAACAAGGACTGAATAGATATCATGATGACCCTAAACTCATATCTTTCAATAGTAACTCTGAACATGAACGGGCTTAATGACCCCATCAAAAGGCGCAGGGTGTTAGACTGGATAAAAAAGCAGGACCGATCTATTTGCTGTCTACAAGAGACTCATTTTAGACAGAAGGACACCTACAACCTGAAAATAAAAGGTTGGAGAACCATTTACCATTCAAATGGCCCTCAAAAGAAAGCAGGGGTAGCCATCCTCATATCAGATAAACTAAAATTTACCCCGAAGACTGTAGTGAGAGATGAAGAGGGACACTATATCATACTTAAAGGATCTATCCAACAATAGGACTTAACAATCCTCAATATATATGCCCTGAATGTGGGAGCTCCCAAATATTTAAATCAATTAATAACCAAAATGAAGAAATACTTAGATAATAATACACTTATACTTGGTGACTTCAATCTAGCTCTTTCTACCCTCGATAGGTCTTCTAAGCACAACATCTCCAAAGAAACGAGAGCTTTAAATGATACACTGGACCAGATGGATTTCTCAGATATCTACAGAACTTTACATCCAAACTCAACTGAATACACATTCTTCTCAAGTGCACATGGAACTTTCTCCAAAATACACTACATACTGGGTCACAAATCGGGTCTGAACCAATACCAAAAGATTGGGATCATCCCCTGCATATTCTCAGACCATAATGCCTTGAAATTAGAACTGAATCACAACAAGAAGTTTGGAAGGACCTCAAACGCGTGGAGGTTAAGGACCATCCTGCTAAAAGATGAAAGGGTCAACCAGGAAGTTAAGGAAGAATTAAAAAGATTCATGGAAACTAATGAGAATGAAGATACAACCGTTCAAAATCTTTGGGATGCAGCAAAAGCAGTCCTGAGGGGGAAATACACCGCAATACAAGCATCCATTCAAAAACTGGAAAGAACTCAAATACAAAAGCTAACCTTACACATGAAGGATCTAGAGAAAAAACAGCAGACAGATCCTACACCCAGCAGAAGAAGAGAGTTAATTAAGATTCGAGCAGAACTCAACGAAATCGAGACCAGAAGAACTGTGGAACAGAACAACAAAACCAGGAGTTGGTTCTTTGAAAGAATTAATAAGATAGATAAACCATTAGCCAGCCTTATTAAAAAGAAGAGAGAGAAGACTCAAATTAATAAAATCATGAATGAGAAAGGAGAGATCACTACCAACACCAAGGAAATACAAACGATTTTAAAAACATATTATGAACAGCTATACGCCAATAAATTAGGCAATTTAGAAGAAATGGACGCATTCCTGGAAAGCTACAAACTACCAAAACTGGAACAGGAAGAAATAGAAAACGTGAACAGGCCAATAACCAGGGAGGAAATTGAAGCAGTTATCCAAAACCTCCCAAGAAAAAAGAGTCCAGAGCCAGATGGTTTCCCAGGGGAATTCTATCAAACGTTGAAGAAGAAACCATACCTATCCTATTAAAGCTGTTTGGAAAGATAGAAAGAGATGGAATACTTCCAAATTCGTTCTATGAGGCCAGCATCACCTTAATTCCAAAACCAGACAAAGACCCCACCAAAAAGGAGATTTACAGACCAATATCCCTGATGAACATGGATGCAAAAATTCTCAACAAGATACTAGCCAATAGGATCCAACAATACATTAAGAAAATTATTCACCATGACCAAGTAGGATTTATCCCTGGGACACAAGGCTGGTTCAACACTCGGAAAAATATCAATGTGATTCATTATATCAGCAAGAGAAAAACCAAGAACCATATGATCCTCTCATTAGATGCAGAGAAGGCATTTGACAAAATACAGCATCCATTCCTGATCAAAACGCTTCAGAGTGTAGGGATAGAGGGAACTTTCCTTGACATCTTAAAAGCCATCTACGAAAAGCCCACAGCAAATATCATTCTCAATGGGGAAGCACTGGGAGCCTTTCCCCTAAGATCAGGAACAAGACAGGGATGTCCACTCTCACCACTGCTATTCAACGTAGTATTGGAAGTCCTAGCCTCAGCAATCACCGGCAACAAAAAGACATTAAAGGCATTCAAATTGGCAAAGAAGAAGTCAAACTCTCCCTCTTCACCGATGACATGATACTCTACCTAGAAAACCCAAAAGCCTCCACCCCAAGATTGCTAGAACTCATACAACAATTTGGTAGCATGGCAGGATACAAAATCAATGCCCAAAAATCAATGGAATTTCTTTACCCTAACAATGAGACTGAAGAAAGAGAAATTAAGGAGTCAATCCCATTTACAATTGCACCCAAAAGAATAAGATACCTAGGAATAAACCTAACCAAAAAGGTAAAAGATCTATACCCTAAAAACTATAGAACACTTCTGAAAGAAATTGTGCAAGACACAAAGAGATGGGAAAATATTCCATGCTCATGGATTGGCAGAATTAATATTGTGAAAATGTCAATGTTACCAAGGGCAATGTACACGTTTAATGCAATCCCTATCAAAATACCATGGACTTTCTTCAGAGAGTTAGAACAAATTATTTTAAGATTTGTGTGGAATCAGAAAAGACCTTGAATAGCCAGGGGAATTTTAAAAAAGAAAACCATATCTGGGGACATAACAATGCCAGATTTCAGGTTGTACTACAAAGCTGTGGTCATCAAGACAGTGTGGTACTGGCACAAAAACAGACACATAGATCAATGGAACAGAATAGAGAACCCAGAAGTAGACCCTGAACTTTATGGTCAACTAATATTCGTAAAGGAGGAAAGAATATCCACTGGAAGAAAGACAGTGTCTTCAATAAATGGTGCTGGGAAAAATGGACATCCACATGCAGAAGAATGAAACGAGACCCCTCTCTTGCAACATACACAAAGATAAACTCAAAATGGATGAAAGATCTAAATGTGAGACAAGATTACATCAAAATCCTAGAGGAGAACACAGGCAACACCCTTTTTGAACTTGGCCACAGGAACTTCTTGCAAAATACATCCATGAAGGCAAAAAAACAAAAGCAAAAATGAACTATTGGGACTTCATCAAGAGAAGAAACTTTTGCAGAGCAAAGGATACAGTCAACAAAACTAAAAGACAACCTACAGAATGGGAGAAGACTTTTGCAAATGATGTATCAGATAAAGGGCTGGTTTCCAAGATCTATAAAGAACTTATTAAACTCAACAGCAAAGAAACAAACAATCCAATCATGAAATGGACAAAAGACATGAAGAGAAATCTCACAGAGGAAGACATAGACATGGCCAACATGCACATGAGAAAATGCTCTGCATAACTTGCCATCAGGGAAATACAAATCCAAACCACAATGAGATACCACCTCACACCAGTGAGAATGGGGAACATTAACAAGGCAAGAAACCACAAATGTTGGAGAGGATGCGGAGAAAGGGGAATCCTCTTGCACTGTTGGTGGGAATGTGAACTGGCGCAGCCACTCTGGAAAACTGTGTGGAGGTTCCTCAAAGCGTTAAAAATAGACCTGCCCTTCGACCCAACAATTTCACTTTTGGGGATTTACCCCAAAGATTCAGATGCAGTGAAACGTCGGGACACCTGCAGCCTGATGTTTATAGCAGTAATTTCCACAATAGCCAAAGTGTGGAAGGAGCCTCGGTGCCTATCGAAAGATGAATGGATAAAGAAGATGTGGTTTATGTATACAATGGAATATTCCTCAGCCATTAGAAATGACAAGTACTCACCATTTGCTTCAACATGGATGGAACTGGAGGGTATTATGCTGAGTGAAGTAAGTCAATCATCGACGGACAAACATTATATGTTCTCATTCATTTGGGGAATATAAATAATAGTGAAAGGGAACAGAAGGGAAGGGAGAAGAAATGTGTGGGAAATATCGGAAAGGGAGACAGAACATAGAGACTCCTAACTCTGGGAAACGAACTAGGGTGGTGGAAGGGGAGGAGGGTGGGGGGTGGGGTGAATGGGTGACGGGCCCTGAGGGTGGGCACTTGACGGGATGAGCCCTGGGTGTTATTCTGTATGTTGGCAAATTGAACACCAAGAAAAAATAAATTTATTTTAAAAAAAAAGATGTGGTTTATGTATATAATGGAATATTACTGAGCCATTAGAAATGACAAATACCCACCATTTGCTTCAATGTGGATGGAACTGGGGGGTATTATGCTGAGTGATGAGTCAATCGGAGAAGCACAAACATTATATGTTCTCATTCATTTGGGGAATATAAATAATAGTGAAAGGGAACAGAAGGTTAGGGAGAAGAAATGGGTAGGATATATCAGAAAGATACTTATAACTCGAAACGAACTAGGGGTGGTGGAAGGGGAGGAAGGGGGTGGGGTTGAATGGTTGACGGGCACTGAGGGGGGCACTTGAAGGGATGAGCACTCGGTGTTATCTGTATGTTGGCAAATAAAAAATAACTTTAATACTAAAAAAATAATAATAAAATAAAACAAAATAAATAAATAAATAATGTATGTGTAATGTGAAAAAAATAAAAATTTAAAAAAAAGAGAAAAAGCAGGGTGAGCTGCAAGGGGAGAGGGTGAAGCAGGGTCGCAACTGAACAGGGAGCCCAATGGAGGTCTCAAAGCCAGGTCTCTGGGATTATGGCCTGACCTGAAAGCAGGGACCTCACTGTCTTATCCACCCAGTGCCCTTACTAGATCTAATCTCCCATCCAAGTGGTTGAAATGTGGGTAGATCCATTCATCCTATGTGGTGGCCATGAAGATGTCACATCTAACCAACTGTGGACATCCGCGCCTACAGGTTGAGTGATTGACTGTCTGACTCTCTGACTAGACTTGAGACCGAGACCGTGTATCTACTGTATTCTTTCAATGATCTTAGTGCTTAGAAATGTGTCTACAATCCTAGGCGCTTTATCTCTATTCTTGGAGAAAGGAATCCCAACCAGCACTTTCCGTCTACTGAGTGGAACTTGAGCTGCTCTGTCTTCCCCAGTGACCTCTGCTCTGGGCACA
>NW_026575103.1:197500-202500 GCF_905146905.1 Nyctereutes procyonoides
ACGGCGCGCCCGTGTCTCCGCCCCTCCGCGGGTCGACCAGCAAGCCGTGCCCTCGCGCCGGCCTCGATTCCCCGTGCGGGGTACTTGAGTGGTTTGTGCCATCGCGACCAGCGCCTGATACCCAGCGATTCCCCCGGTCTCACCCTTGATCCTCCCCCCTCCCCCCCCCCATGGATCTATTCGTGACAGACGCACAGAAGCAGAAACCTAGGCACGGGGAGAAAGACGCACCGGACGGGAAACCCGATGCGGTACACGGGGATCATGTCCTGGACCAAAGGGAGGCGCTCGACCGCCGTGCCACCCATGCGTCGCCACCAGTTTGCCTTTTTCTTTTTTCTTTTTTTTGGAAGGTTTGTTTGTATATATGTATGTATTTACTTATTTGCTTACTATTGATTGATTGATTGATTTATCAGACAGAGACGGAGAGATGGAGAGACGGAGAAGCAGGCTCCATCCAGGGCCCCTGACGTGGGACTCTGAGCCCGCGTCTCCAGGACCACGCCCTGGGCTGAAGGCGGAGCTCGACCGCTGGGCGGCCGGCCATTGCCACAAGCTTGCCTTTCTTTTTCTTCTCTTTTTTTGGAAGGTTTGTTTCTACGTATGTATGTATGTATTTGCTTATTTGCTTACTTTTTATTTATTCATTCATCCATCCATCATTCATTCATTCATTTACTATTTCTTTTTCTCTTTCTTTCTTTTCTTTCTTTTTCTTTCTTTTCTTTCTTTTTTTTAAAGATTCTTTTTTTTAAAGTCTTTATTTTTTTTTAATTTTTATTATAGTCACACACAGAGAGAGAGAGAGGCAGAGACACAGGCAGAGGGAGAAGCAGGTTCCATGCACCGGGAGCCCGATGTGGGATTCAATCCCGGGTCTCCAGGATCGCGCCCCGCCCGGGGCCAAAGGCAGGCGCCAAACCGCTGCGCCACCCAGGGATCCCCCCTTTCTTTTCTTTCTTTATCAGAGACGGAGAGACGGAGAAGCAGGCTCCATCCAGGACGCCTGACGTGGGACTCTGAGCCCGCGTCTCCAGGACCACGCCCTGGGCTGAAGGCGGAGCTCGACCGCTGGGCCACCTGGCCGTTGCGCAAGTTTGCCCTTTTTTTTTTAAAGGTCTTTTTCTTTCTTTCTTTCTTTCTTTCTTTCTTTCTTTCTTTCTTTCTTTCTTTCTTTCTTTTCTTTTCTTTTCTTTTCTTTCTTTTTGAGATACAGAGAGGCAGAGACACAGGCAGTGGGAGAAGCAGGCTCCTCGCAGGGAGCCCGATGTGGGGCTCCATCCGAATCCTGGGATCACGACCGGAGCCCAAGGCAGATGCTCAACCGCTGAGCCACCCGGGCGTCCCTAACGCACCCCTCTTGCTCCCCGTTGCTTCCCCACGGTCTTGCGTGTTCCTCTGCTTCCCGCACGCGACCTCGTGCTCTATGTCTATCTCTAGACGACACCCCACCGTATCCACCTAGGGAATAAGCTAAGACGGGGCCGATTCTCATGGGACCGTTCTTGTGCTGAGGACGTGTTCTTGTCTGCTGTAGCGGTGGCGACAAAGCGGAGGGCCCCTCTCCCTGCGCACACGGTGCCTGGTCGTGGGGACGTGAGGCAGGAAGGACGGCTTTGGGGTTGCGGACATTTCTACAACCGATTGGGAACGGCTCCCGCCGTCCGGTGTCCCGGATCTTTGGGGGTGAGGGCTCCAGGACGCCTCGGATGACGTTTCCAAGTGCGCCCTTCCCGGGGGCTGGAACCGGAACCAGAACCGGAACCGGGGCGGCCTGGGTGGTTCGGAAGATGCTGCCGGGGGCGGCTGCGGGGGCGGCTGCGGGGGCGGTTGCGGGGGCGGCCGGGGCGCCCCCTAGCGGTGCAGATGTGCCTTGGGGTCACGTCGTGATCACAGGATCCGGGATCGAGCCCCACATTGAGCTCCTGGCATTGGAGCCTGCTTCTTCTCCCTCTGCCTAGGTCTCTGCCCCTTCCTCTCTCCTCTCTCTCGCTCTCTCGCTCTCTCGCTCTCTCTCTCAAAATCTGGTAAAAATAAAAAAGGAAAGGAAAGGAAAGGAAGAAAATTCCCTACGTTCGGACTTCTAGGTCACCCCATCAGAAAGATGCCTTCGTGGGATGGGACCCAAGAGGTGGTCCAGAGAAATAAGGACCCAACCACCCCCCTCCCACACTTCCCATGAGTCAAAATCATGAAGAAGACGGGGAAAGCAGGCCAGGCAGGCAGACGCCAGAAATCCGAAGTCCACACGCGCCCACGAGCACCAGAACCGATGCCCAACCCACTGCCTGCACCTCCACCTCTTTCAGAGGGCTGAACGGCAACCACGGACAAAGCCTGTTTTCCAGGAGGAAACTGAGATGAAGGAACAGGCGGAGGTGGAGGTGGAAAGCTGGAAGGTTGCCGGATGAGAAAAAGGAAAAGAGGGATGGAAGCCTGGGTGGCTCAGTGGTTGGGCGGCTGCCTTCCTCTCAGGGCGTGATGCGGGGCGGGGGTTGGGGAGGTGGAAGGGGTACCCTGGGGTCGTGTGCCCACATCGGGTTCCCTACGGGGAGCCTGCTTCTCCCTCTGCCTGTGTCTCTGTCTGCCTCTCTCTGTCTCAGGAGTAAATAAAGAAATCCTTAAAAATAAATAAATAAATAAATAAATAAATAAATAAATAAATAGCCTTTAAATCTGTCTCAGGCCTTGCGGGGGGGGGGCTGCCCTGCCGCCTCTGTGCCTCCGCCTCCCCCACGGCCCCCGCACACACCCCCCATTTCTGCAACACTCCTGTGGATTGAGTGGTCAACTCCTCTGCCATCATCCCGGGTGCCTCCAACGCCATCGCCGCCCCCCCTCCTCATCCCGCCGCCCCCCTGTAAGGAGCAAAAATCTCCCGAGCCATTGGGCCACCACGGGAGCCTGACAGTGGGAGTGGGGAACACATCGATTGAGTTTTTAGAGGACTCGGGGCGGGGCGACATCTACGGCTTTGGAGCCAATGCATGGTTGTTGGTTTCCTTTATTTTTTTGGGGGGGGTGCGGTGGAGTTTGAATATATTTCTTTATTAGGATGCTCACCAGAATGACACGCTGGCACTGTCCTTCTGATGTGATAAAGGATACATACATCTGATCCGATTCTGGCAGGAAACAGGCGTGAAGGCTCTCAGACCTGGTACCGAGTGTCCGTTAAAGACGACTCCTTTCACCAGAGAGGATGTTTCCTTGATTCCGAGGTCTCTGCTGTAGCTTCCGGTCACGTCTCCGTGACTTGCTCAGACTTCATTCTGGCATCATCAGTGGACCCTCTTTTCTTTCTTTCTTTCTTTCTTTCTTTCTTTCTTTCTTTCTTTTCTTTCTTTCTTTCTTTCTTTCTTTCTTTCTTTCTTTCTTTCTTTCTTTCTTTCTTTCTTTCTTTCTTTCTTTCTTTCTTTCTTTCTTTTCCTAGCCACTTCTCAACTCCTTACGTCAGCTGCCGCCTGTCTGACTCACCCGGGTAGCTAGCCTCTGGAATTCTGCAGCACACCTCTTTGGTAGGCTGCTGCCCTGCCACCCTCAGGGGCATAGTTGGGATTTGGGGGGGGGGGAAGGGGAACGACGTCACGTTACCGAAGCAGACGGCAAGGGCGTATTGGCAAATGACACTAGGACACGCGCCTGAGACGGAGGATGGGGTGGGGGATTAATATACAAAGAACGATCTGTGAGACGAAAATACAAAAATGAGAAACCCGGATTCAGTACTGGAATAGAACGAGAGAAGGCAGCTGGAGAAACTACATGCGAATGCAGACGATAGACACAGCCCCAGGGGGGAGGGCTGGACTCAGTGAGGAGTGGGACAGAGGCCAGCGGTTTACACGAAGAGCCTTTCGATGGACTGCTGAATGGACTGGATCTGCAGCTTCGGCTGCGAACCTTCTTGGATGGTGACGGAACAGGCGAGGACAGGCCCGGACACCCCGCAGGCCCACCCGAGGGCCTGCTTGGAGCGCAGGAACATGTAGGGCACGTTCTTCTCTTCACGCGGCAGGCAGCAGAAGGTGCGGGATGATCTCCAGGGGCTCGGCGTCTGCAGCCAGCCATCAGGATGAACTCAGAGATGCCTCTGTGGAGGGTTTTGGTGGCTTTGTGAGCTCCTTTCCGAAGCTGCTTGTAGTTACAGGACTGCTGAACAAGCGTCCAGGAGTTTCTTGGTGAGGTGGGCATCTGCCAGGGGGTAGGCCTTCGGATTTACATCAGCTTCAGTCATCTCTGCGTATCCGGGGTCCCTGTAAAAAGACATGTACTGGGAGCTATCTATCACCGTCACACTTCATATGGATAAACCAGCTTTGTCCCCACCCACCCCCACCCCCACCCCCCCACCCCCCGCCGCCGTTGGGGTGGGCGGTGGGATGTGCTGTGCTCCAGTCACAGTTTGTGGGCCTGGAATGGTGGTGATCGAGATAGACCCCTCCGCCACCTCATTACAAAGAAACAAGACACGCGTGGTGTCTTGTTAGACCCACAGGCACAGAAAAGAAAAGGAGAACTACTTATCCCCTTGTTCCACAGGGACCGACCCGGATTCCGGAGGGTCCAGGCCCCGAGGGACGGGCGTACTCAACTTTGCTGTGAACTCAACGGATTAGTTTAAGTTGTGCCTCTGAGGATTTGTCCACGGAAACTACTTCAAATGATCGATTTTGTCTGTCTCGTGTACTTTTCCTTGTTATGAGCAAGCAGGTTAAAAAAAAAGAAAAAGAAAAAAATGAAAAAAGGTCTATAGGTTAAACTTTTACAATAGCTTCCCAAATCTTTGGTGACCTGGAACTTTGAAGGTGTAACTAGCTTAATTGATAAATTGGGTTCAGTTCATCGGATACCTGGCATCTGTCTTTCCAACAGAAGGTAAAATACTAAAGTGTGAGTCAATAAGACACCCAAGGTGGTTTTTTTCTTTTGTGGTGTTGTGTTTTCCTCCCCCACCCCTTGCCCTTTTCTTCCTCCCCCCTCCCCCCACCTCAGTT